>NW_026708784.1:0-35202 GCF_902713425.1 Acipenser ruthenus
AAAAGGCCGAGAAGCGATGGCGACTTGGCCCTTGCCCGGGGCCCCCCAGCCCGGACGGCACAGGGGGATTCAAAGGTGGGTGCAAAATTCCAAGCACAAGCAGACCCCAAAAAAACGGGCTGCTGCTTCCAGAGGGGAAATGTGCAATTTAAGCAGGAGAAAACAAAACAAAGCAAAAACACACACATAACACCAAAAACAAAACATAAACTGGCGGAGTGCGTCTACAAATAGTCATGCCAAGCTGCTATGCTGTGCAAGGTGCCTTGGGTAACTACAACTGTGCCTCGCTGGCTGGCTGGCTTGCTAAGAAGGTCCTGGCATAGGGACATGTTCCACCACACTTGTCTGGTTAGCTGCATGCTCCCAGGAAACAACCTGCTGCTGTCTACATCATCACCACATGTGAATAAAAGAAAGAAAGACAGCAAGAAAGAAAGAGAGAAAGAAGAGAGAGGGAAAGAAAGAGAGAAAGAAAAAAAAAAGAAGTAAAACGGCGGGAAAACTTGCATCAACACTGGCACTCTCCCTCCAGCAGGGGTAGACAAAATGCTCACAGGAGAGATCCAGATCTGACTTTGACCAACGTTAGAGAAAGGTGTGCACCGTTCCCGGAGGTACTGCAATACCGGGCCGATGCGTGGAGTGGACGGAGCAAGCCCCTGTTCCATCTCCCGATTCCAAAAATCAATTTAATATATGGTCCCCTGATAGGGGACGTATCAGATATTAAACTGATAAGAACAGATACTACACTTGATCTTAGCCAAAAGGCCGAGAAGCGATGGCGACTTGGCCCTTGCCCGGGGCCCCCCAGCCCGGACGGCACAGGGGGATTCAAAGGTGGGTGCAAAATTTCAACCACAAGCAGACCCCAAAAAAACGGGCTGCTGCTTCCAGAGGGGAAATGTGCAATTTAAGCAGGAGAAAACAAAACAAAGCAAAAACACACACATAACACCAAAAACAAAACATAAACTGGCGGAGTGCGTCTTACAAATAGTCATGCCAAGCTGCTATGCTGTGCAAGGTGCCTTGGGTAACTACAACTGTGCCTCGCTGGCTGGCTGGCTTGCTAAGAAGGTCCTGGCATAGGGACATGTTCCACCACACTTGTCTGGTTAGCTGCATGCTCCCAGGAAACAACCTGCTGCTGTCTACATCATCACCACATGTGAATAAAAGAAAGAAAGACAGCAAGAGAGAAAGAGAGAAAGAAAGAGAGAAAGAGAGAAAGAAAAAAAAAAGAAGTAAAACGGCGGGAAAACTTGCATCAACACTGGCACTCTCCCTCCAGCAGGGGTAGACAAAATGCTCACAGGAGAGATCCAGATCTGACTTTGACCAACGTTAGAGAAAGGTGTGCACCGTTCCCGGAGGTACTGCAATACCGGGCCGATGCGTGGAGTGGACGGAGCAAGCCCCTGTTCCATCTCCCGATTCCAAAAATCAATTTAATATATGGTCCCCTGATAGGGGACGTATCAGATATTAAACTGATAAGAACAGATACTACACTTGATCTTAGCCAAAAGGCCGAGAAGCGATGGCGACTTGGCCCTTGCCCGGGGCCCCCCAGCCCGGACGGCACAGGGGGATTCAAAGGTGGGTGCAAAATTTCAAGCACAAGCAGACCCCAAAAAAACGGGCTGCTGCTTCCAGAGGGGAAATGTGCAATTTAAGCAGGAGAAAACAAAACAAAGCAAAAACACACACATAACACCAAAAACAAAACATAAACTGGCGGAGTGCGTCTTACAAATAGTCATGCCAAGCTGCTATGCTGTGCAAGGTGCCTTGGGTAACTACAACTGTGCCTCGCTGGCTGGCTGGCTTGCTAAGAAGGTCCTGGCATAGGGACATGTTCCACCACACTTGTCTGGTTAGCTGCATGCTCCCAGGAAACAACCTGCTGCTGTCTACATCATCACCACATGTGAATAAAAGAAAGAAAGACAGCAAGAAAGAAAGAGAGAAAGAAAGAGAGAAAGAAAGAGAGAAAGAAAAAAAAAAAAAGAAGTAAAACGGCGGGAAAACTTGCATCAACACTGGCACTCTCCCTCCAGCAGGGGTAGACAAAATGCTCACAGGAGAGATCCAGATCTGACTTTGACCAACGTTAGAGAAAGGTGTGCACCGTTCCCGGAGGTACTGCAATACCGGGCCGATGCGTGGAGTGGACGGAGCAAGCCCCTGTTCCATCTCCCGATTCCAAAAATCAATTTAATATATGGTCCCCTGATAGGGGACGTATCAGATATTAAACTGATAAGAACAGATTTTTTTTTTTTTTTTTTTTTTTTTTTTTATTAATGGAAAAAAAATACACATACAAACACAACTCACAAAACACACTTAAACATCACAATACAAAAATAACTATAACCACTTATATACAACAAACTCATGAACAGAACCAACACATTACAATCCACTTATAAAAAAACACATTACATATCACATTACATCTCTCCCATATATGCAACAAATACAAAACATAATCACGCATACAATTCCATTTTTGAAACCTTTCTACAGGATAACATGTGCCCCTAACAATATGCCTATCCTACTTCTAATAAACAAGCAGCAAGATCTCATCCCACGCCAGTAGCCCACAGATCTCCACGTCTCCATTCCTCAAGCCTCCATCTTCTCTTCGCCTCTTGTCGGCCAAGTCGCAAAGCGTCCTTTAGGACATAGCTCTCCATCTGACTTAGTCCCATTTCAAGAACAGCCTGGGCAGGCAGGCTCACGCCCTTCACCACAAAACAGTTCCTTGCCTTCCAAATTGCATCACACAGACAGCGTATTAGGACCCACAGCATGCCCCACTGCACTTTGCTCAGTTTCTCTTGGTCTTTCTTCGGGCTCCCATACAGCACACGCTGCCTATGTATGGGCAGCTGTCCCCGGAACAAATCCAGGACGGAGCCTGCCTCACTCCACACCTTCCTCGCCTCCAGACATCCCCAGAGAACGTGACCGACCGTTTCTTCCTCTCCACACTTCTCTCTCGGGCATCTGGGTGACCTCCCCAGATTACATGCATGCATCACCGCTCGAACTGGCAATACATCGTGGGCTACCAACCAAGACAGATCTCGATGCTCGTTCATCAGGGCAGGATGGCTCGCATTCTGCCACACTTCTGGCGTCTCGTCTAACACAAGGCCATGAACCGGACACATATCCCCATTACCCTGCAGAAAGTTAAACAGAGATTTACCATTAGCCACAATTTCAGCCTTACATCCTTCCAGCCCCTTGGACATCACAAATCTTTTAAATAACGCATAATGATAGGGCAGATCAAAGGCTGTTGGCACAGACAAAGGCACGGACATCAACTTTAACTTCCTCAAATAGGAACTAATATAGAATCTCACAAAGCAGGCCCCTTTTGACACACCATTCAGACACATAGCAAAATGCAATGCACAAAACTTTGACATTAAAAACGTCTGGACATCTGGCAACCCTTTCCCCCCCTTTAATTTATCCTTCCCCACCACACTCCTCCTCACTCTCTCCCATTTCCCCTGCCAAAAAAAACGAAACACAGCTCTGTTTAGCAGCGTTACCACATTCCTAGATGGTGGGAACACGACCGCCACATACAACAACAGTGGCAATATTACCCCCTTTACCACCATCACCCTCCCCTCCATCGTAAGCCTCCTCAGCCTCCAAAACCCTAGCTTTTTATTGACCCTACTTCCCACCTCCTCCCAGTTCTTACCCCCTGATCCATTAGCATCAAATTTCACCCCCAGAATCTTAATGCAGTCTTCCTTAACTTTTAATTTTATACTACCCCTCCCGTCCCATTTCCCGTAGAACATTGCCTCCGATTTCTCCTGGTTCAGTTTAGACCCAGACGCACGACAAAAAACATCAGCTTTCTCCAAAGTCCTCTGAATGGACAACTCATCCCGACAGAGGACATTGACATCATCCATATACAAGACACATTTAACCTCCTGCCCCCCACTCCCAGGAATAGTTAACCCTTTATACACTGGGTCCCTTCTCAAAGCTTGTGCCAGCGGCTCCATACAACAGATAAACAGGAGCGGAGATAACGGACAGCCCTGACGGACGCCACATCCCACACTAACTGGATTTGACAGACACCCATTTACCAATACCCTGCTATACACACCCTTATATAACAGGCCCACCCAGTCTAAAAACCTCTTTGCAAACCCCATTTTTCGCAGAACACCAAACATGAACTGATGCGAGACCCGATCATACGCCTTTTCAAGATCTAAATTTAGTACACATAATCGAATTCCCCTGTCTCTCGCATAACAGATGACATCTCTCATCAATACCAGGCTGTCCGTGATCTTCCTACCTGGAACGGCACAAGTTTGATCCGGGTGGATAACATCCCCCAGCACATCCCTCATACGTTGAGCCAACAATTTACTGAACAATTTAAAATCCTGGTTCAACAATGTAATTGGCCGCCAATTTTTCAGCTCAGCCTTATCCCCCTTTTTAAAAATCAATGTAATAATGCCCTCTCTAAATGAAGGTGGAAACTCCCCTCCCTCCTCCCCACACTCCCGAAACAAGGCCAACAGATCTGGTGCCACTAACTCCCAAAACTTTAAATAGAACTCCACAGGGAGTCCATCCCCCCCCGGTGTCTTGCCCAGCCTCACCCCCCTGACCACCTCATCTAACTCTTCCCTCGTAAACTCTTTGTCCAACTGCCCTCCATCCCCCACCTCCCGCTCCAAATGTCCTAACACCTCCTCCATAGCCCCCATTTCAATTTCTTTCCTTACATAAAGGCCCCCATAAAACTCCTCCACCACCCTCAACAGCCCCTCTGTAGTCTTAACTAAAGCCCCATCCCTCCCTTTCATAGAGTCTATAAATTTCCTCCCATCCAGCACCTTTTTAAAAAAATACCGACTACACTTTTCATTTTCCTCTAAATGCTTCTCTCTGCTTTTAAATAAGAGCCCCTTCACCCTCCTCTCTACCACCCCCTTCAGTCTCTTTTTCACTTCCCTGATCTCTTCACTAAAGTCCAGCCCTGCATTGTACAATTTAGTTAAACTCTCCAGCTCCTTGAACAAAACCTTCTCCTGCCTTCTCTCCCTCTCTGCCTTCCTCCTCCCCGCCCAAATAAAGAAATGTTTTGTTTTCTCCTTCACCAGATCCCACCACTCTGCCTGGGACCCACAAAGGTCCTTTAAGGACAGCCACTGGCCATACCGCTCTCTAAATACCTCACACACCCAATCATCCTCCAACAACTCGCAATTTAACTTCCACACACCCCTCCCTACATCCACACAACCTGTAAGGTCAAAAGCAGCTTTCAGCGCACAGTGGTCAGAGAAAAACATTGGCACCAGCACACACTCCTCGCACTCCACCCTCTGTGAGACAAACACAAAATCAATCCTGGACGCCTGGGTCCCATCCCCTTTCACCCAAGTGAAACCTCTTTCCCCCACATTGTTCACTTTAAAACAGTCCACTAGTCGAAAGTCCTCCACTATTTCTTTTAGCATTTTACTAGATTTATCCAGCTTGAACCCCTTCTTTCTCTCTCGCCTATCCTCCATTGTTAACCCACAATTAAAATCCCCTGCTACAATAACCGGCCTGCTCCTCACTAATTTAACCCTTAAATCTTCAAATAAACTAGCCCTCCCCTCCACCTCTGGCGGAGCATACACATTAATTAAGCTAAAACTTTTCCCAAAAAATTCCGCCTCCACCTCCAGCACCCTACCTTTTTCAATCACTCTATGATCTTTAATCATAACCCCCTTATTTTTAATCAAAATTGCTACCCCATCTGATTTATTTTCATTTGATCCGGACCACACAGATGGCCCATAACCCCACCTCCCCTCATAAGTACTATAGTCCTCCAACCCAGGGATACCACACTCTTGCAAACACAAAATATCACACTGTATCCCACTCAAATATGACAACACCAACGTACACCTATCACTACTTTTAATACTCCTAACATTTATAGTAACCACACTCAGAGCCATTGCAAAACAAGCTAACAGCCATACACATACAGAATCCTGCATCAGGATATTTTTAAAAGGGGCTCCTCCCCCTCCCCCTCCTGGCCAGTTACCACAAATTCCTCCCTCATACTTACCTCACCCGAGGAAAACACTACGACCCCCTCCAGATCCAGGAACGGCTCTCCCCCATTCTTCTCCGCACCACCATCCCCTCTATAGTCACCCCTAGAGGAAACGACTGAACTGGGGGATGAAAAAAACTCCTGTCCTACTCCCCCACTTCCCTGCTTCTTTTTCTTCTTCCCCTTCTTCCTCCCCTCCACCCTCACAAACCCATCCCCCTCCTCACTATGTAACTTCCTTTTCCCTGGAGTCCACTCTTGATCCATATCCTCTGAGTTACCATCCTCCTCCTCCTCCCGTCCTGTTCCCTCAACACTAGCCTCATCCCGCTCCCGCTTTGCACACGGAATACCGCCCCCTCCATCATCCTCCACAGAGCTTACCACCCCACTCCCCCTATACACCTCCTCCCTGCTCCTTCCACTGGACCCCTCCCCTGGGTCCTCGCTCTCCTCCTCTGATGGGGACACCATCAAATCTTCCTCCAGAACAGATCCCTGCTGATCACTTCCCCCCTCCCCCTGTGCCTCCCCCTCCCTCCCCTCCTCCCTCACCTCCCCTCTATTCTCCTCCCTCTCACCCCCCTTCTCCTGCTGCTCACTTCCCCCTTTCTGCCTCCCCTCACCCTCCTCCTCCTCCTTCTCCTCCTCACTCTCTTCTCCCTCCTCATACCTCTTAGCCCTATTGGCAAAGGATCTAGGACAATTCATGAAAAAGTGTGTCTCACTCCCACACAGATTACACTTCCTCTGAACTTCACATTCCCTAGCCATGTGCCCCTCCTCTTTACACACATTACACACCACTCTCTTACACACCACCGCTAAGTGCCCCACACCTCCACACTTCCGACACACCTTAGGCTGGCCGAAATAATGCACATACCCCCTGTCAGCACCAAGTGCAATGTCAGAAGGTATGTGCAGAAACCCATCATATGTCCCTAAGCCTCTCCACAGCTCACACACCACCCTCCATGCCCCAGTCCACACCCCATCATCATCCCTCACTTTTATAGCCTCCCCCTTCACATGGCAATACCTCCTCAACCAAGTGCACACGTCCTGTCCCTTCACCATCTCTGAGCCCATTCTCACAATCACAACCCTTCGTGCATTATTTGTCAGTTTCTCCAAACTCAACTTCTTAATCAGATCATGTCCCCTTAGGTTATGAAACCTGCTCACACACTCCATCATACCCGCTTCAGACATAAAACTTACATCCCATTGGCCTCCTTTCCCTGTCGTAATAATACAGTTTAAATCAATAGGCCTAAACCCCAACACCTTCTGTACAACCCCTCTGGAAAACTCAAGCCTATTCAAAAACAACTTCTCCTCCCCCTGCTTCGACTCATTTATAGAGAACCTAACACAATTTAAACGGCGTCCCCCAACCCTTGGACCCGCCATTCCAATAATTTAAGAAGCAATAGAAATATTGAAAAAAACACCCAAAAAGGCAAAAGAAAATACTTAACTAGAAAGCAGATAAGGTGCCCTCAAAGGGTCCCCCTTACCTGCTAAGCAAAACTGGCTCCTGGTCTTCCCTCCTTCGTCCACCACCTCAGCTACCAGCAACCAATATTGCCACCGTTTACCGTTACCGTTTACCGTTTACCGTTTACCGTTACCGTTACCGTACCTTACCTTACCTATCGCTTCCAAATCAAGCTGCGGTCAAGCCACACACTTGATCTTAGCCAAAAGGCCGAGAAGCGATGGCGACTTGGCCCTTGCCCGGGGCCCCACAGACCGGACGGCACAGGGGGATTCAAAGGTGGGTGCAAAATTTCAAGCACAAGCAGACCCCAAAAAAACGGGCTGCTGCTTCCAGAGGGGAAATGTGCAATTTAAGCAGGAGAAAACAAAACAAAGCAAAAACACACACATAACACCAAAAACAAAACATAAACTGGCGGAGTGCGTCTACAAATAGTCATGCCAAGCTGCTATGCTGTGCAAGGTGCCTTGGGTAACTACAACTGTGCCTCGCTGGCTGGCTGGCTTGCTAAGAAGGTCCTGGCATAGGGACATGTTCCACCACACTTGTCTGGTTAGCTGCATGCTCCCAGGAAACAACCTGCTGCTGTCTACATCATCACCACATGTGAATAAAAGAAAGAAAGAGAGAAAGAAAGAGAGAAAGAAAAAAAAAAAAGAAGTAAAACGGCGGGAAAACTTGCATCAACACTGGCACTCTCCCTCCAGCAGGGGTAGACAAAATGCTCACAGGAGAGATCCAGATCTGACTTTGACCAACGTTAGAGAAAGGTGTGCACCGTTCCCGGAGGTACTGCAATACCGGGCCGATGCGTGGAGTGGACGGAGCAAGCCCCTGTTCCATCTCCCGATTCCAAAAATCAATTTAATATATGGTCCCCTGATAGGGGACGTATCAGATATTAAACTGATAAGAACAGATACTACACTTGATCTTAGCCAAAAGGCCGAGAAGCGATGGCGACTTGGCCCTTGCCCGGGGCCCCCCAGCCCGGACGGCACAGGGGGATTCAAAGGTGGGTGCAAAATTTCAAGCACAAGCAGACCCCAAAAAAACGGGCTGCTGCTTCCAGAGGGGAAATGTGCAATTTAAGCAGGAGAAAACAAAACAAAGCAAAAACACACACATAACACCAAAAACAAAACATAAACTGGCGGAGTGCGTCTTACAAATAGTCATGCCAAGCTGCTATGCTGTGCAAGGTGCCTTGGGTAACTACAACTGTGCCTCGCTGGCTGGCTGGCTTGCTAAGAAGGTCCTGGCATAGGGACATGTTCCACCACACTTGTCTGGTTAGCTGCATGCTCCCAGGAAACAACCTGCTGCTGTCTACATCATCACCACATGTGAATAAAAGAAAGAAAGACAGCAAGAAAGAAAGAGAGAAAGAAAGAGAGAAAGAAAGAGAAAGAAAAAAAAAAAGAAGTAAAACGGCGGGAAAACTTGCATCAACACTGGCACTCTCCCTCCAGCAGGGGTAGACAAAATGCTCACAGGAGAGATCCAGATCTGACTTTGACCAACGTTAGAGAAAGGTGTGCACCGTTCCCGGAGGTACTGCAATCCCGGGCCGATGCGTGGAGTGGACGGAGCAAGCCCCTGTTCCATCTCCCGATTCCAAAAATCAATTTAATATATGGTCCCCTGATAGGGGACGTATCAGATATTAAACTGATAAGAACAGATACTACACTTGATCTTAGCCAAAAGGCAGAGAAGCGATGGCGACTTGGCCCTTGCCCGGGGCCCCCCAGCCCGGACGGCACAGGGGGATTCAAAGGTGGGTGCAAAATTTCAAGCACAAGCAGACCCCAAAAAAACGGGCTGCTGCTTCCAGAGGGGAAATGTGCAATTTAAGCAGGAGAAAACAAAACAAAGCAAAAACACACACATAACACCAAAAACAAAACATAAACTGGCGGAGTGCGTCTTACAAATAGTCATGCCAAGCTGCTATGCTGTGCAAGGTGCCTTGGGTAACTACAACTGTGCCTCGCTGGCTGGCTGGCTTGCTAAGAAGGTCCTGGCATAGGGACATGTTCCACCACACTTGTCTGGTTAGCTGCATGCTCCCAGGAAACAACCTGCTGCTGTCTACATCATCACCACATGTGAATAAAAGAAAGAAAGACAGCAAGAAAGAAAGAGAGAAAGAAAGAGAGAAAGAAAAAAAAAAAGAAGTAAAACGGCGGGAAAACTTGCATCAACACTGGCACTCTCCCTCCAGCAGGGGTAGACAAAATGCTCACAGGAGAGATCCAGATCTGACTTTGACCAACGTTAGAGAAAGGTGTGCACCGTTCCCGGAGGTACTGCAATACCGGGCCGATGCGTGGAGTGGACGGAGCAAGCCCCTGTTCCATCTCCCGATTCCAAAAATCAATTTAATATATGGTCCCCTGATAGGGGACGTATCAGATATTAAACTGATAAGAACAGATACTACACTTGATCTTAGCCAAAAGGCCGAGAAGCGATGGCGACTTGGCCCTTGCCCGGGGCCCCCCAGCCCGGACGGCACAGGGGGATTCAAAGGTGGGTGCAAAATTTCAAGCACAAGCAGACCCCCAAAAAACGGGCTGCTGCTTCCAGAGGGGAAATGTGCAATTTAAGCAGGAGAAAACAAAGCAAAAACACACACATAACACCAAAAACAAAACATAAACTGGCGGAGTGCGTCTTACAAATAGTCATGCCAAGCTGCTATGCTGTGCAAGGTGCCTTGGGTAACTACAACTGTGCCTCGCTGGCTGGCTGGCTTGCTAAGAAGGTCCTGGCATAGGGACATGTTCCACCACACTTGTCTGGTTAGCTGCATGCTCCCAGGAAACAACCTGCTGCTGTCTACATCATCACCACATGTGAATAAAAGAAAGAAAGACAGCAAGAAAGAAAGAGAGAAAGAAAGAGAGAGAAGAAAGAGAGAAAGAAAGAAAGAGAGAAAGAAAAAAAAAAAAGAAGTAAAACGGCGGGAGAACTTGCATCAACACTGGCACTCTCCCTCCAGCAGGGGTAGACAAAATGCTCACAGGAGAGATCCAGATCTGACTTTGACCAACGTTAGAGAAAGGTGTGCACCGTTCCCGGAGGTACTGCAATACCGGGCCGATGCGTGGAGTGGACGGAGCAAGCCCCTGTTCCATCTCCCGATTCCAAAAATCAATTTAATATATGGTCCCCTGATAGGGGACGTATCAGATATTAAACTGATAAGAACAGATACTACACTTGATCTTAGCCAAAAGGCCGAGAAGCGATGGCGACTTGGCCCTTGCCCGGGGCCCCCCAGCCCGGACGGCACAGGGGGATTCAAAGGTGGGTGCAAAATTTCAAGCACAAGCAGACCCCCAAAAAACGGGCTGCTGCTTCCAGAGGGGAAATGTGCAATTTAAGCAGGAGAAAACAAAACAAAGCAAAAACACACACATAACACCAAAAACAAAACATAAACTGGCGGAGTGCGTCTTACAAATAGTCATGCCAAGCTGCTATGCTGTGCAAGGTGCCTTGGGTAACTACAACTGTGCCTCGCTGGCTGGCTGGCTTGCTAAGAAGGTCCTGGCATAGGGACATGTTCCACCACACTTGTCTGGTTAGCTGCATGCTCCCAGGAAACAACCTGCTGCTGTCTACATCATCACCACATGTGAATAAAAGAAAGAAAGACAGCAAGAAAGAAAGAGAGAAAGAAAGAGAGAAAGAAAGAGAGAAAGAAAGAGAGAAAGAAAGAAAGAGAGAAAGAAAAAAAAAAAGAAGTAAAACGGCGGGAGAACTTGCATCAACACTGGCACTCTCCCTCCAGCAGGGGTAGACAAAATGCTCACAGGAGAGATCCAGATCTGACTTTGACCAACGTTAGAGAAAGGTGTGCACCGTTCCCGGAGGTACTGCAATACCGGGCCGATGCGTGGAGTGGACGGAGCAAGCCCCTGTTCCATCTCCCGATTCCAAAAATCAATTTAATATATGGTCCCCTGATAGGGGACGTATCAGATATTAAACTGATAAGAACAGATACTACACTTGATCTTAGCCAAAAGGCCGAGAAGCGATGGCGACTTGGCCCTTGCCCGGGGCCCCCCAGCCCGGACGGCACAGGGGGATTCAAAGGTGGGTGCAAAATTCCAAGCACAAGCAGACCCCCAAAAAACGGGCTGCTGCTTCCAGAGGGGAAATGTGCAATTTAAGCAGGAGAAAACAAAACAAAGCAAAAACACACACATAACACCAAAAACAAAACATAAACTGGCGGAGTGCGTCTTACAAATAGTCATGCCAAGCTGCTATGCTGTGCAAGGTGCCTTGGTAACTAAAACTGTGCCTCGCTGGCTGGCTGGCTTGCTAAGAAGGTCCTGGCATAGGGACATGTTCCACCACACTTGTCTGGTTAGCTGCATGCTCCCAGGAAACAAACTGCTGCTGTCTACATCATCACCACATGTGAATAAAAGAAAGAAAGAAAGCAAGAAAGAAAGAGAAAGAAAGAGAGAAAGAAAGAGAGAAAGAAAGAGAGAAAGAGAGAAAGAAAGAGAGAAAGAAAGAAAGAGAGAAAGAAAGAAAGAAAGAGAGAAAGAAAGAAAGAGAGAAAGAAAGAAAGAGAAAGAAAAAAAAAAAGAAGTAAAACGGCGGGAGAACTTGCATCAACACTGGCACTCTCCCTCCAGCAGGGGTAGACAAAATGCTCACAGGAGAGATCCAGATCTGACTTTGACCAACGTTAGAGAAAGGTGTGCACCGTTCCCGGAGGTACTGCAATACCGGGCCGATGCGTGGAGTGGACGGAGCAAGCCCCTGTTCCATCTCCCGATTCCAAAAATCAATTTAATATATGGTCCCCTGATAGGGGACGTATCAGATATTAAACTGATAAGAACAGATTTTTTTTTTTTTTTTTTTTTTTTTTTTATTAATCAAATACTCAAAAAATACATTACTTTCTTAAATTAATACAACAAAATTATGTTCATCTCTAATCAAAAACACATCAATTTCTCAAAAAAATACATCTAAATTATCATCAATTCCATCTCAAACTATTACTTAAAGTCCTTCTTTTTCTCACTTTCTCTCTTCTTTTGTCTTTCTTTTAAAGCCTCGTTCGCCTTCCGTCGTGCACACAACAATATCCTTTGTTTCGCCTCCTCATATCTTCTCCACTCTTCTTCAAGAATCCTTCCCTTCCTCATCCTCTCCTTCCACCCCGAAAGCTCTGCAAAATGCTTAGCGCAAAACATCCTCATCAAATTCTCTTCTTCCTCCACACTCATTGTCTGACTTGAGCTACCTTCCTCAACCCCACTTAACACAGACTCTGAAACCCAACTTGAACCGGCCGGACCTGCGCTTGCACTCTCCTCCTTTTCAATTCCAGCTCGGTCTTTCCGCTTCTTCATCTCCTCTTCTTTTTTCCCCAAAGACGGTCTTTCCTCCCCTCCACTGTTTGTATTTCCTATTACTCCTTTCTTTTTCCTTTTCTCCTCCTCTTCCTCCACACTATTTGCCCAACTTGAGCTTGCTGTTGCCCCTTCCTCATCCACTTTCCTCTTTCTCTGGATACTCTCCACCCCCTCCATGGAATCATCCACGGAGGAGCCAGAACCTTCCGAGGACTTCTGTTGGCTGTTCAGAATACTGCTGTCCCTCTTTTTCTCCGCCTCCCTGTTCGTCTCTCCTCCCCTTTCCTTTGTCTCCTCTTTTCCCGCCGTTCCGCCTTCCCCAGATGATGCCACTCCCCCAGCCAACTTTTCTTTCTGTGCTTCATCTTTCTTTCCAAACACCTTCCTTCTTCCTGAAGCTGCTTCCGCATAGCTTCTTGCTCTCTTGGAACAATCCTTATACAAATGGTCTTCTTCACCACACAAATTGCAACGCTTCTTTTCAGGGCAATCCTTGCTCAAATGTCCAACGCCATTGCAGTTCCTGCAGACCAAAGCCTTGCATTCTGCTGCCTTATGATCCATATTGCTACATTTGTAGCACACCTCCGGCTGGCCGGCGTACCTCACAATTCCCTTGTTCGGTCCCACAAAGATAACAGGTTTTAAAAACAATTCTTCTCCCCTTGCTCTTATCTTCTTAAATCTTCCATAAACCTTTCTCCATTTATTCCATACTCCATCAGAGTCACAGGTTTTCACTAACTCACCCTTCAGTATGAGTCGTTCTTCCAGTACCCGCTTGATATCTTCCATGGGAACCTGAGCACTGTTCATCTTCACAAAAAAGATCCTCCATTCCAGCAGAAATATCGGCTCAAACTCGAACTTCTCCTTCAGCTCTGTTACTGCCTCCTCATACACCACCTTCTTCTCCCAACACAATTCTTCCGTCCTCAGGGTCAGATCAAACATACCGTTCTTCTGGTGGTCCTCCAAGCACAGGATCTCTTCCAAACTCAGTCCCAGCAACCCGAACATCACCTCATGAACGAACTTCTTCCGAGTCCACTGCTCCTCCGGATTCTTCAACAGAAACCGGAGAGTATTTGTAGCCGACTTGTACTCCATGCTCTCTCTCTGATAGCTGGTTGTACTCCCACTGCTACAATCGCCTTCCCTAACTCACTTGATCGGAGCCAAGAGGCCGAGAAGCGATGGCGACTTGGCCCTTGCCCGGGGCCCCCCAGCCCGGACGGCACAGGGGGATTCAAAGGTGGGTGCAAAATTTCAAGCACAAGCAGACCCCCAAAAAACGGGCTGCTGCTTCCAGAGGGGAAATGTGCAATTTAAGCAGGAGAAAACAAAACAAAGCAAAAACACACACATAACACCAAAAACAAAACATAAACTGGCGGAGTGCGTCTTACAAATAGTCATGCCAAGCTGCTATGCTGTGCAAGGTGCCTTGGGTAACTACAACTGTGCCTCGCTGGCTGGCTGGCTTGCTAAGAAGGTCCTGGCATAGGGACATGTTCCACCACACTTGTCTGGTTAGCTGCATGCTCCCAGGAAACAAACTGCTGCTGTCTACATCATCACCACATGTGAATAAAAGAAAGAAAGAAAGCAAGAAAGAAAGAGAAAGAAAGAGAGAAAGAAAGAGAGAAAGAAAGAGAGAAAGAGAGAAAGAAAGAGAGAAAGAAAGAAAGAGAGAAAGAAAGAAAGAAAGAGAGAAATAAAGAAAGAGAGAAAGAAAGAAAGAGAAAGAAAAAAAAAAGAAGTAAAACGGCGGGAGAACTTGCATCAACACTGGCACTCTCCCTCCAGCAGGGGTAGACAAAATGCTCACAGGAGAGATCCAGATCTGACTTTGACCAACGTTAGAGAAAGGTGTGCACCGTTCCCGGAGGTACTGCAATACCGGGCCGATGCGTGGAGTGGACGGAGCAAGCCCCTGTTCCATCTCCCGATTCCAAAAATCAATTTAATATATGGTCCCCTGATAGGGGACGTATCAGATATTAAACTGATAAGAACAGATACTACACTTGATCTTAGCCAAAAGGCCGAGAAGCGATGGCGACTTGGCCCTTGCCCGGGGCCCCCCAGCCCGGACGGCACAGGGGGATTCAAAGGTGGGTGCAAAATTTCAAGCACAAGCAGACCCCCAAAAAACGGGCTGCTGCTTCCAGAGGGGAAATGTGCAATTTAAGCAGGAGAAAACAAAACAAAGCAAAAACACACACATAACACCAAAAACAAAACATAAACTGGCGGAGTGCGTCTTACAAATAGTCATGCCAAGCTGCTATGCTGTGCAAGGTGCCTTGGGTAACTACAACTGTGCCTCGCTGGCTGGCTGGCTTGCTAAGAAGGTCCTGGCATAGGGACATGTTCCACCACACTTGTCTGGTTAGCTGCATGCTCCCAGGAAACAACCTGCTGCTGTCTACATCATCACCACATGTGAATAAAAGAAAGAAAGACAGCAAGAAAGAAAGAGAGAAAGAAAGAGAGAAAGAAAGAGAGAAAGAAAGAGAGAAAGAAAGAAAGAGAGAAAGAAAAAAAAAAGAAGTAAAACGGCGGGAGAACTTGCATCAACACTGGCACTCTCCCTCCAGCAGGGGTAGACAAAATGCTCACAGGAGAGATCCAGATCTGACTTTGACCAACGTTAGAGAAAGGTGTGCACCGTTCCCGGAGGTACTGCAATACCGGGCCGATGCGTGGAGTGGACGGAGCAAGCCCCTGTTCCATCTCCCGATTCCAAAAATCAATTTAATATATGGTCCCCTGATAGGGGACGTATCAGATATTAAACTGATAAGAACAGATACTACACTTGATCTTAGCCAAAAGGCCGAGAAGCGATGGCGACTTGGCCCTTGCCCGGGGCCCCCCAGCCCGGACGGCACAGGGGGATTCAAAGGTGGGTGCAAAATTTCAAGCACAAGCAGACCCCAAAAAAACGGGCTGCTGCTTCCAGATGGGAAATGTGCAATTTAAGCAGGAGAAAACAAAACAAAGCAAAAACACACACATAACACCAAAAACAAAACATAAACTGGCGGAGTGCGTCTTACAAATAGTCATGCCAAGCTGCTATGCTGTGCAAGGTGCCTTGGGTAACTACAACTGTGCCTCGCTGGCTGGCTGGCTTGCTAAGAAGGTCCTGGCATAGGGACATGTTCCACCACACTTGTCTGGTTAGCTGCATGCTCCCAGGAAACAACCTGCTGCTGTCTACATCATCACCACATGTGAATAAAAGAAAGAAAGACAGCAAGAAAGAAAGAGAGAAAGAAAGAGAGAAAGAAAGAGAGAAAGAAAGAGAGAAAGAAAGAAAGAGAGAAAGAAAAAAAAAAAGAAGTAAAACGGCGGGAGAACTTGCATCAACACTGGCACTCTCCCTCCAGCAGGGGTAGACAAAATGCTCACAGGAGAGATCCAGATCTGACTTTGACCAACGTTAGAGAAAGGTGTGCACCGTTCCCGGAGGTACTGCAATACCGGGCCGATGCGTGGAGTGGACGGAGCAAGCCCCTGTTCCATCTCCCGATTCCAAAAATCAATTTAATATATGGTCCCCTGATAGGGGACGTATCAGATATTAAACTGATAAGAACAGATACTACACTTGATCTTAGCCAAAAGGCCGAGAAGCGATGGCGACTTGGCCCTTGCCCGGGGCCCCCCAGCCCGGACGGCACAGGGGGATTCAAAGGTGGGTGCAAAATTTCAAGCACAAGCAGACCCCAAAAAAACGGGCTGCTGCTTCCAGAGGGGAAATGTGCAATTTAAGCAGGAGAAAACAAAACAAAGCAAAAACACACACATAACACCAAAAACAAAACATAAACTGGCGGAGTGCGTCTTACAAATAGTCATGCCAAGCTGCTATGCTGTGCAAGGTGCCTTGGGTAACTACAACTGTGCCTCGCTGGCTGGCTGGCTTGCTAAGAAGGTCCTGGCATAGGGACATGTTCCACCACACTTGTCTGGTTAGCTGCATGCTCCCAGGAAACAACCTGCTGCTGTCTACATCATCACCACATGTGAATAAAAGAAAGAAAGACAGCAAGAAAGAAAGAGAGAAAGAAAGAGAGAAAGAAAGAGAGAAAGAAAGAGAGAAAGAAAGAAAGAGAGAAAGAAAAAAAAAAAGAAGTAAAACGGCGGGAGAACTTGCATCAACACTGGCACTCTCCCTCCAGCAGGGGTAGACAAAATGCTCACAGGAGAGATCCAGATCTGACTTTGACCAACGTTAGAGAAAGGTGTGCACCGTTCCCGGAGGTACTGCAATACCGGGCCGATGCGTGGAGTGGACGGAGCAAGCCCCTGTTCCATCTCCCGATTCCAAAAATCAATTTAATATATGGTCCCCTGATAGGGGACGTATCAGATATTAAACTGATAAGAACAGATACTACACTTGATCTTAGCCAAAAGGCCGAGAAGCGATGGCGACTTGGCCCTTGCCCGGGGCCCCCCAGCCCGGACGGCACAGGGGGATTCAAAGGTGGGTGCAAAATTTCAAGCACAAGCAGACCCCAAAAAAACGGGCTGCTGCTTCCAGAGGGGAAATGTGCAATTTAAGCAGGAGAAAACAAAACAAAGCAAAAACACACACATAACACCAAAAACAAAACATAAACTGGCGGAGTGCGTCTTACAAATAGTCATGCCAAGCTGCTATGCTGTGCAAGGTGCCTTGGGTAACTACAACTGTGCCTCGCTGGCTGGCTGGCTTGCTAAGAAGGTCCTGGCATAGGGACATGTTCCACCACACTTGTCTGGTTAGCTGCATGCTCCCAGGAAACAACCTGCTGCTGTCTACATCATCACCACATGTGAATAAAAGAAAGAAAGACAGCAAGAAAGAAAGAGAGAAAGAAAGAGAGAAAGAAAGAGAGAAAGAAAGAGAGAAAGAAAGAAAGAGAGAAAGAAAAAAAAAAAGAAGTAAAACGGCGGGAGAACTTGCATCAACACTGGCACTCTCCCTCCAGCAGGGGTAGACAAAATGCTCACAGGAGAGATCCAGATCTGACTTTGACCAACGTTAGAGAAAGGTGTGCACCGTTCCCGGAGGTACTGCAATACCGGGCCGATGCGTGGAGTGGACGGAGCAAGCCCCTGTTCCATCTCCCGATTCCAAAAATCAATTTAATATATGGTCCCCTGATAGGGGACGTATCAGATATTAAACTGATAAGAACAGATACTACACTTGATCTTAGCCAAAAGGCCGAGAAGCGATGGCGACTTGGCCCTTGCCCGGGGCCCCCCAGCCCGGACGGCACAGGGGGATTCAAAGGTGGGTGCAAAATTTCAAGCACAAGCAGACCCCAAAAAAACGGGCTGCTGCTTCCAGAGGGGAAATGTGCAATTTAAGCAGGAGAAAACAAAACAAAGCAAAAACACACACATAACACCAAAAACAAAACATAAACTGGCGGAGTGCGTCTTACAAATAGTCATGCCAAGCTGCTATGCTGTGCAAGGTGCCTTGGGTAACTACAACTGTGCCTCGCTGGCTGGCTGGCTTGCTAAGAAGGTCCTGGCATAGGGACATGTTCCACCACACTTGTCTGGTTAGCTGCATGCTCCCAGGAAACAACCTGCTGCTGTCTACATCATCACCACATGTGAATAAAAGAAAGAAAGACAGCAAGAAAGAAAGAGAGAAAGAAAGAGAGAAAGAAAGAGAGAAAGAAAGAGAGAAAGAAAGAAAGAGAGAAAGAAAAAAAAAAGAAGTAAAACGGCGGGAGAACTTGCATCAACACTGGCACTCTCCCTCCAGCAGGGGTAGACAAAATGCTCACAGGAGAGATCCAGATCTGACTTTGACCAACGTTAGAGAAAGGTGTGCACCGTTCCCGGAGGTACTGCAATACCGGGCCGATGCGTGGAGTGGACGGAGCAAGCCCCTGTTCCATCTCCCGATTCCAAAAATCAATTTAATATATGGTCCCCTGATAGGGGACGTATCAGATATTAAACTGATAAGAACAGATACTACACTTGATCTTAGCCAAAAGGCCGAGAAGCGATGGCGACTTGGCCCTTGCCCGGGGCCCCCCAGCCCGGACGGCACAGGGGGATTCAAAGGTGGGTGCAAAATTCCAAGCACAAGCAGACCCCCAAAAAACGGGCTGCTGCTTCCAGAGGGGAAATGTGCAATTTAAGCAGGAGAAAACAAAGCAAAAACACACACATAACACCAAAAACAAAACATAAACTGGCGGAGTGCGTCTTACAAATAGTCATGCCAAGCTGCTATGCTGTGCAAGGTGCCTTGGGTAACTACAACTGTGCCTCGCTGGCTGGCTGGCTTGCTAAGAAGGTCCTGGCATAGGGACATGTTCCACCACACTTGTCTGGTTAGCTGCATGCTCCCAGGAAACAACCTGCTGCTGTCTACATCATCACCACATGTGAATAAAAGAAAGAAAGACAGCAAGAAAGAAAGAGAGAAAGAAAGAGAGAAAGAAAGAGAGAAAGAAAGAGAGAAAGAAAGAAAGAGAGAAAGAAAAAAAAAAGAAGTAAAACGGCGGGAGAACTTGCATCAACACTGGCACTCTCCCTCCAGCAGGGGTAGACAAAATGCTCACAGGAGAGATCCAGATCTGACTTTGACCAACGTTAGAGAAAGGTGTGCACCGTTCCCGGAGGTACTGCAATACCGGGCCGATGCGTGGAGTGGACGGAGCAAGCCCCTGTTCCATCTCCCGATTCCAAAAATCAATTTAATATATGGTCCCCTGATAGGGGACGTATCAGATATTAAACTGATAAGAACAGATACTACACTTGATCTTAGCCAAAAGGCCGAGAAGCGATGGCGACTTGGCCCTTGCCCGGGGCCCCCCAGCCCGGACGGCACAGGGGGATTCAAAGGTGGGTGCAAAATTTCAAGCACAAGCAGACCCCAAAAAAACGGGCTGCTGCTTCCAGAGGGGAAATGTGCAATTTAAGCAGGAGAAAACAAAACAAAGCAAAAACACACACATAACACCAAAAACAAAACATAAACTGGCGGAGTGCGTCTTACAAATAGTCATGCCAAGCTGCTATGCTGTGCAAGGTGCCTTGGGTAACTACAACTGTGCCTCGCTGGCTGGCTGGCTTGCTAAGAAGGTCCTGGCATAGGGACATGTTCCACCACACTTGTCTGGTTAGCTGCATGCTCCCAGGAAACAACCTGCTGCTGTCTACATCATCACCACATGTGAATAAAAGAAAGAAAGACAGCAAGAAAGAAAGAGAGAAAGAAAGAGAGAAAGAAAGAGAGAAAGAAAGAGAGAAAGAAAGAAAGAGAGAAAGAAAAAAAAAAAGAAGTAAAACGGCGGGAGAACTTGCATCAACACTGGCACTCTCCCTCCAGCAGGGGTAGACAAAATGCTCACAGGAGAGATCCAGATCTGACTTTGACCAACGTTAGAGAAAGGTGTGCACCGTTCCCGGAGGTACTGCAATACCGGGCCGATGCGTGGAGTGGACGGAGCAAGCCCCTGTTCCATCTCCCGATTCCAAAAATCAATTTAATATATGGTCCCCTGATAGGGGACGTATCAGATATTAAACTGATAAGAACAGATACTACACTTGATCTTAGCCAAAAGGCCGAGAAGCGATGGCGACTTGGCCCTTGCCCGGGGCCCCCCAGCCCGGACGGCACAGGGGGATTCAAAGGTGGGTGCAAAATTTCAAGCACAAGCAGACCCCAAAAAAACGGGCTGCTGCTTCCAGAGGGGAAATGTGCAATTTAAGCAGGAGAAAACAAAACAAAGCAAAAACACACACATAACACCAAAAACAAAACATAAACTGGCGGAGTGCGTCTTACAAATAGTCATGCCAAGCTGCTATGCTGTGCAAGGTGCCTTGGGTAACTACAACTGTGCCTCGCTGGCTGGCTGGCTTGCTAAGAAGGTCCTGGCATAGGGACATGTTCCACCACACTTGTCTGGTTAGCTGCATGCTCCCAGGAAACAACCTGCTGCTGTCTACATCATCACCACATGTGAATAAAAGAAAGAAAGACAGCAAGAAAGAAAGAGAGAAAGAAAGAGAGAAAGAAAGAGAGAAAGAAAGAGAGAAAGAAAGAAAGAGAGAAAGAAAAAAAAAAGAAGTAAAACGGCGGGAGAACTTGCATCAACACTGGCACTCTCCCTCCAGCAGGGGTAGACAAAATGCTCACAGGAGAGATCCAGATCTGACTTTGACCAACGTTAGAGAAAGGTGTGCACCGTTCCCGGAGGTACTGCAATACCGGGCCGATGCGTGGAGTGGACGGAGCAAGCCCCTGTTCCATCTCCCGATTCCAAAAATCAATTTAATATATGGTCCCCTGATAGGGGACGTATCAGATATTAAACTGATAAGAACAGATACTACACTTGATCTTAGCCAAAAGGCCGAGAAGCGATGGCGACTTGGCCCTTGCCCGGGGCCCCCCAGCCCGGACGGCACAGGGGGATTCAAAGGTGGGTGCAAAATTTCAAGCACAAGCAGACCCCAAAAAAACGGGCTGCTGCTTCCAGAGGGGAAATGTGCAATTTAAGCAGGAGAAAACAAAACAAAGCAAAAACACACACATAACACCAAAAACAAAACATAAACTGGCGGAGTGCGTCTTACAAATAGTCATGCCAAGCTGCTATGCTGTGCAAGGTGCCTTGGGTAACTACAACTGTGCCTCGCTGGCTGGCTGGCTTGCTAAGAAGGTCCTGGCATAGGGACATGTTCCACCACACTTGTCTGGTTAGCTGCATGCTCCCAGGAAACAACCTGCTGCTGTCTACATCATCACCACATGTGAATAAAAGAAAGAAAGACAGCAAGAAAGAAAGAGAGAAAGAAAGAGAGAAAGAAAGAGAGAAAGAAAGAGAGAAAGAAAGAAAGAGAGAAAGAAAAAAAAAAGAAGTAAAACGGCGGGAGAACTTGCATCAACACTGGCACTCTCCCTCCAGCAGGGGTAGACAAAATGCTCACAGGAGAGATCCAGATCTGACTTTGACCAACGTTAGAGAAAGGTGTGCACCGTTCCCGGAGGTACTGCAATACCGGGCCGATGCGTGGAGTGGACGGAGCAAGCCCCTGTTCCATCTCCCGATTCCAAAAATCAATTTAATATATGGTCCCCTGATAGGGGACGTATCAGATATTAAACTGATAAGAACAGATACTACACTTGATCTTAGCCAAAAGGCCGAGAAGCGATGGCGACTTGGCCCTTGCCCGGGGCCCCCCAGCCCGGACGGCACAGGGGGATTCAAAGGTGGGTGCAAAATTTCAAGCACAAGCAGACCCCAAAAAAACGGGCTGCTGCTTCCAGAGGGGAAATGTGCAATTTAAGCAGGAGAAAACAAAACAAAGCAAAAACACACACATAACACCAAAAACAAAACATAAACTGGCGGAGTGCGTCTTACAAATAGTCATGCCAAGCTGCTATGCTGTGCAAGGTGCCTTGGGTAACTACAACTGTGCCTCGCTGGCTGGCTGGCTTGCTAAGAAGGTCCTGGCATAGGGACATGTTCCACCACACTTGTCTGGTTAGCTGCATGCTCCCAGGAAACAACCTGCTGCTGTCTACATCATCACCACATGTGAATAAAAGAAAGAAAGACAGCAAGAAAGAAAGAGAGAAAGAAAGAGAGAAAGAAAGAGAGAAAGAAAGAGAGAAAGAAAGAAAGAGAGAAAGAAAAAAAAAAGAAGTAAAACGGCGGGAGAACTTGCATCAACACTGGCACTCTCCCTCCAGCAGGGGTAGACAAAATGCTCACAGGAGAGATCCAGATCTGACTTTGACCAACGTTAGAGAAAGGTGTGCACCGTTCCCGGAGGTACTGCAATACCGGGCCGATGCGTGGAGTGGACGGAGCAAGCCCCTGTTCCATCTCCCGATTCCAAAAATCAATTTAATATATGGTCCCCTGATAGGGGACGTATCAGATATTAAACTGATAAGAACAGATACTACACTTGATCTTAGCCAAAAGGCCGAGAAGCGATGGCGACTTGGCCCTTGCCCGGGGCCCCCCAGCCCGGACGGCACAGGGGGATTCAAAGGTGGGTGCAAAATTCCAAGCACAAGCAGACCCCCAAAAAACGGGCTGCTGCTTCCAGAGGGGAAATGTGCAATTTAAGCAGGAGAAAACAAAGCAAAAACACACACATAACACCAAAAACAAAACATAAACTGGCGGAGTGCGTCTTACAAATAGTCATGCCAAGCTGCTATGCTGTGCAAGGTGCCTTGGGTAACTACAACTGTGCCTCGCTGGCTGGCTGGCTTGCTAAGAAGGTCCTGGCATAGGGACATGTTCCACCACACTTGTCTGGTTAGCTGCATGCTCCCAGGAAACAACCTGCTGCTGTCTACATCATCACCACATGTGAATAAAAGAAAGAAAGACAGCAAGAAAGAAAGAGAGAAAGAAAGAGAGAAAGAAAGAGAGAAAGAAAGAGAGAAAGAAAGAAAGAGAGAAAGAAAAAAAAAAAGAAGTAAAACGGCGGGAGAACTTGCATCAACACTGGCACTCTCCCTCCAGCAGGGGTAGACAAAATGCTCACAGGAGAGATCCAGATCTGACTTTGACCAACGTTAGAGAAAGGTGTGCACCGTTCCCGGAGGTACTGCAATACCGGGCCGATGCGTGGAGTGGACGGAGCAAGCCCCTGTTCCATCTCCCGATTCCAAAAATCAATTTAATATATGGTCCCCTGATAGGGGACGTATCAGATATTAAACTGATAAGAACAGATACTACACTTGATCTTAGCCAAAAGGCCGAGAAGCGATGGCGACTTGGCCCTTGCCCGGGGCCCCCCAGCCCGGACGGCACAGGGGGATTCAAAGGTGGGTGCAAAATTTCAAGCACAAGCAGACCCCAAAAAAACGGGCTGCTGCTTCCAGAGGGGAAATGTGCAATTTAAGCAGGAGAAAACAAAACAAAGCAAAAACACACACATAACACCAAAAACAAAACATAAACTGGCGGAGTGCGTCTTACAAATAGTCATGCCAAGCTGCTATGCTGTGCAAGGTGCCTTGGGTAACTACAACTGTGCCTCGCTGGCTGGCTGGCTTGCTAAGAAGGTCCTGGCATAGGGACATGTTCCACCACACTTGTCTGGTTAGCTGCATGCTCCCAGGAAACAACCTGCTGCTGTCTACATCATCACCACATGTGAATAAAAGAAAGAAAGACAGCAAGAAAGAAAGAGAGAAAGAAAGAGAGAAAGAAAGAGAGAAAGAAAGAGAGAAAGAAAGAAAGAGAGAAAGAAAAAAAAAAAGAAGTAAAACGGCGGGAGAACTTGCATCAACACTGGCACTCTCCCTCCAGCAGGGGTAGACAAAATGCTCACAGGAGAGATCCAGATCTGACTTTGACCAACGTTAGAGAAAGGTGTGCACCGTTCCCGGAGGTACTGCAATACCGGGCCGATGCGTGGAGTGGACGGAGCAAGCCCCTGTTCCATCTCCCGATTCCAAAAATCAATTTAATATATGGTCCCCTGATAGGGGACGTATCAGATATTAAACTGATAAGAACAGATACTACACTTGATCTTAGCCAAAAGGCCGAGAAGCGATGGCGACTTGGCCCTTGCCCGGGGCCCCCCAGCCCGGACGGCACAGGGGGATTCAAAGGTGGGTGCAAAATTTCAAGCACAAGCAGACCCCAAAAAAACGGGCTGCTGCTTCCAGAGGGGAAATGTGCAATTTAAGCAGGAGAAAACAAAACAAAGCAAAAACACACACATAACACCAAAAACAAAACATAAACTGGCGGAGTGCGTCTTACAAATAGTCATGCCAAGCTGCTATGCTGTGCAAGGTGCCTTGGGTAACTACAACTGTGCCTCGCTGGCTGGCTGGCTTGCTAAGAAGGTCCTGGCATAGGGACATGTTCCACCACACTTGTCTGGTTAGCTGCATGCTCCCAGGAAACAACCTGCTGCTGTCTACATCATCACCACATGTGAATAAAAGAAAGAAAGACAGCAAGAAAGAAAGAGAGAAAGAAAGAGAGAAAGAAAGAGAGAAAGAAAGAGAGAAAGAAAGAAAGAGAGAAAGAAAAAAAAAAAGAAGTAAAACGGCGGGAGAACTTGCATCAACACTGGCACTCTCCCTCCAGCAGGGGTAGACAAAATGCTCACAGGAGAGATCCAGATCTGACTTTGACCAACGTTAGAGAAAGGTGTGCACCGTTCCCGGAGGTACTGCAATACCGGGCCGATGCGTGGAGTGGACGGAGCAAGCCCCTGTTCCATCTCCCGATTCCAAAAATCAATTTAATATATGGTCCCCTGATAGGGGACGTATCAGATATTAAACTGATAAGAACAGATACTACACTTGATCTTAGCCAAAAGGCCGAGAAGCGATGGCGACTTGGCCCTTGCCCGGGGCCCCCCAGCCCGGACGGCACAGGGGGATTCAAAGGTGGGTGCAAAATTTCAAGCACAAGCAGACCCCAAAAAACGGGCTGCTGCTTCCAGAGGGGAAATGTGCAATTTAAGCAGGAGAAAACAAAACAAAGCAAAAACACACACATAACACCAAAAACAAAACATAAACTGGCGGAGTGCGTCTTACAAATAGTCATGCCAAGCTGCTATGCTGTGCAAGGTGCCTTGGGTAACTACAACTGTGCCTCGCTGGCTGGCTGGCTTGCTAAGAAGGTCCTGGCATAGGGACATGTTCCACCACACTTGTCTGGTTAGCTGCATGCTCCCAGGAAACAACCTGCTGCTGTCTACATCATCACCACATGTGAATAAAAGAAAGAAAGACAGCAAGAAAGAAAGAGAGAAAGAAAGAGAGAAAGAAAGAGAGAAAGAAAAGAGAGAAAGAAAGAAAGAGAGAAAGAAAAAAAAAAAGAAGTAAAACGGCGGGAGAACTTGCATCAACACTGGCACTCTCCCTCCAGCAGGGGTAGACAAAAATGCTCACAGGAGAGATCCAGATCTGACTTTGACCAACGTTAGAGAAAGGTGTGCACCGTTCCCGGAGGTACTGCAATACCGGGCCGATGCGTGGAGTGGACGGAGCAAGCCCCTGTTCCATCTCCCGATTCCAAAAATCAATTTAATATATGGTCCCCTGATAGGGGACGTATCAGATATTAAACTGATAAGAACAGATACTACACTTGATCTTAGCCAAAAGGCCGAGAAGCGATGGCGACTTGGCCCTTGCCCGGGGCCCCCCAGCCCGGACGGCACAGGGGGATTCAAAGGTGGGTGCAAAATTTCAAGCACAAGCAGACCCCAAAAAAACGGGCTGCTGCTTCCAGAGGGGAAATGTGCAATTTAAGCAGGAGAAAACAAAACAAAGCAAAAACACACACATAACACCAAAAACAAAACATAAACTGGCGGAGTGCGTCTTACAAATAGTCATGCCAAGCTGCTATGCTGTGCAAGGTGCCTTGGGTAACTACAACTGTGCCTCGCTGGCTGGCTGGCTTGCTAAGAAGGTCCTGGCATAGGGACATGTTCCACCACACTTGTCTGGTTAGCTGCATGCTCCCAGGAAACAACCTGCTGCTGTCTACATCATCACCACATGTGAATAAAAGAAAGAAAGACAGCAAGAAAGAAAGAGAGAAAGAAAGAGAGAAAGAAAGAGAGAAAGAAAGAGAGAAAGAAAGAAAGAGAGAAAGAAAAAAAAAAAGAAGTAAAACGGCGGGAGAACTTGCATCAACACTGGCACTCTCCCTCCAGCAGGGGTAGACAAAATGCTCACAGGAGAGATCCAGATCTGACTTTGACCAACGTTAGAGAAAGGTGTGCACCGTTCCCGGAGGTACTGCAATACCGGGCCGATGCGTGGAGTGGACGGAGCAAGCCCCTGTTCCATCTCCCGATTCCAAAAATCAATTTAATATATGGTCCCCTGATAGGGGACGTATCAGATATTAAACTGATAAGAACAGATACTACACTTGATCTTAGCCAAAAGGCCGAGAAGCGATGGCGACTTGGCCTTGCCCGGGGCCCCCCAGCCCGGACGGCACAGGGGGATTCAAAGGTGGGTGCAAAATTTCAAGCACAAGCAGACCCCAAAAAAACGGCTGCTGCTTCCAGAGGGGAAATGTGCAATTTAAGCAGGAGAAAACAAAACAAAGCAAAAACACACACATAACACCAAAAACAAAACATAAACTGGCGGAGTGCGTCTTACAAATAGTCATGCCAAGCTGCTATGCTGTGCAAGGTGCCTTGGGTAACTACAACTGTGCCTCGCTGGCTGGCTGGCTTGCTAAGAAGGTCCTGGCATAGGGACATGTTTTCCACCACACTTGTCTGGTTAGCTGCATGCTCCCAGGAAACAACCTGCTGCTGTCTACATCATCACCACATGTGAATAAAAGAAAGAAAGACAGCAAGAAAGAAAGAGAGAAAGAAAGAGAGAAAGAAAGAGAGAAAGAAAAAAAAAAGAAGTAAAACGGCGGGAAAACTTGCATCAACACTGGCACTCTCCCTCCAGCAGGGGTAGACAAAATGCTCACAGGAGAGATCCAGATCTGACTTTGACCAACGTTAGAGAAAGGTGTGCACCGTTCCCGGAGGTACTGCAATACCGGGCCGATGCGTGGAGTGGACGGAGCAAGCCCCTGTTCCATCTCCCGATTCCAAAAATCAATTTAATATATGGTCCCCTGATACTCTTTTATTGAGATTTTACATTTTTTTACATTTACACCCATTCGTTTTTTCATTCATTTTACATTTCTTTTAAAGATGACATTCATGCATACAGACATACATTTTGTTTTAAAAGCATTTAAAACACATTTAAAAACACCAAGACAATTGTGCTTTGTACATGGTTAAAACAGACACAGATTAAAATCAACATGAAAAAAACCTGTGCTGTTTTAAAAGTGACTGGAAAAAAAGAACCATCTATAAAAAACCAGTGCTTGTGAGGGCCGGGGAGTGCTCTCTAAAAAGGTTCAAAAGTGAACATAAAACTATATTACTAAAACAGGGACAGGGGAAAAGGGACAGTGTGTAAAACAGTGCGTTAAAATTCTAAAATTTTAAAACACTTAAAATGTAACTTTTAATAGTTTACATTAAAAATCTTAAAGATACATAAATCAAAACAAAACAAAATCAAATAAAACATTCAACGTAAATCAAATAAAAGTCCATAAAACTGAAACAAAAAGACTACATAAAACCAGGGCACCGTTGAAAAACGGTCATGCCAGCTAAAAAGGGCGGAATGCTGGCATGACAAAATAAATAAATGGCTTAACGGTGCCCCGTAGTCCCGCTCCTAGGAGCTAGCGGTTCCAGTTTTTTCCTTCATTCCATCTTCACGTCCTGAAGTCCGGCGATCCTCCACTCCGCGCAGGCCTTGTCCTTCCCGAGGGTCCGGATGTCCAGAATTACAAAGTCCTTGATAAGAGTTTGTGCCCTTCTGGTCGTGGTGATAGTGTCTAGCTCCTGCTTGTGATAGACACAGACGTTACGGCCCTCCCACAGGATCTGCTTGACAACATTGATGACACGCCAAACGCACTTAGCTGTGCTGGTAGCGATTCCTCCCGCAGGCCCATAGAGCACAGTCTCAGCGGTCATCTTGGCCGTGTCAGCAAACCTGTTTAGGAAGACAGAGACAGAGAGCCAGACACTGCCAGCCACATCACACTCCCAGAAGATATGGGCTGGTGTTTCTCTCTTGCGGCACTTTGCATAGGGGCATGTTTCTACTTGGGCTAGTCCCCTCCTGAACATGAACGCTCGAGTGGGGAGTGCACTGTGGACGGTGTTCCATGCTATATCCTTCTGGACATTACTGAGGCAGCTGTGAGACACATTCTCCCAGATTTTTTGGCTTTGGGTGAGGGAGAAAGTAGCTACTTTTTCAATTTCCTGGGAACCGGCAAGATATTTAGTTACAGCCTTGTATTCCCAGGAGGCCAATTTTGCTTTACTAAGCCCAATTTATATATAGTGTCCCTTAAGGTTCTATAATACAATGGGGGGTCCCAGGAGTACGGCACGGTGTTATCAATAGTGCAGAGGCCCAAGGCCCTGAGACAGGTGGCAAAATAGAAACGATTCATGTAACATACCTTCCTGTCCAGGGCCTGGATGTTCTTGATAGTTTGCGTGAGCCCCTGCACTCGGGTGAGCTGCACAACGTCCGGGACCCCCTTACCTCCCTTCTTGTCGGCTTTACTCAGGGTGGCTCGCTTTACCCTCTCCATCTTGCTGCCCCAGATAAAGCGGTGGATAATGCGGTCCACCACTTTTTTGGTGGTCCTGTCTGGGGGAAAGATTTTTCCTACATAAGAGAGGATGGGGAACAGTATAGACTTGGTTATTAATACTCTACCCGTCATTGTTAAGGATCTTGTGCTCCATCCGCCAATCTTTTTACGGACCTGGTTAATGGCCGCCGTCCAGCTCTGGGCCCCCGAGCTATTGTTCTCGAAAATGAGGCCAGAATCTTGATTTTGTCCTTTTTGACAGGGTACATGTCCGACAGTTCCCTATCTACCTGCCAATTTTTAGACACGTAGACTTCGCTCTTGGACTTATTAATCACTGCCCCGGTCGCCGTGCAGTACTTCTCAAGGATATTACTAATCCGAGGTACCGACGATGTGTTGGTGCAAATGAGTGACACATCGTCCATATATGCTGTTGTTTTGACCTGGACCCCGTTGGATCCAGGCAGCTGGAAACCAGTTATATTGGTATCCCTACGAATTGCCTGCAGGAGGGGTTCAATGCACACGACATATAGCAGTGGGGATAGTGGGCAACCCTGTCTGACCCCTGACTGGATAGATATTTTACCAGTCAGGTGCCTGTTCACCAAGACTCGGGTACTAATGTTTGTATATATGGTTTTAACCCACTCCCTAAGTCCAGGAGCGAATTTCACCTGGTCCATCACTTTGTACATATATTCATGGCTTACCCTATCGAACGCCTTCTCCTGGTCAAGGTTGAACAGGCAGAGGGGATGGTTCCGTTCTCTAGAATAAGCCAGAATGTCCCTTGTTAACATTAAAATATCCGTGATGGACCTCCCTGGGACGCCACAAGCCTGGTCGGGGCCAATGACCAAAGGGAGGTGTACTTGTAGCCGGAGCATCAGAGCTTTGGCTAGTATCTTGTAGTCCACGCAAAGGAGGCTGATTGGGCGCCAATTCCGTAGATCTTTAACTTCCCCTTTCTTATGAAGGAGAGTAATTACACTCTCCCGCATAGAAGGGCCCAACCGCTTCTCCCTGTAGACCGCTCTGTAGACCTCCGCTAAATGGACTTTTAGCGTGTCCCAAAAAAGATGGTAATACTCACCCGGGATGCCATCTGGACCTGGCGTCTTACCGGTGTTCATGGTCTTAACCGCCTGGGTGAGCTCCTCCAGCGTGAGTTCTGGGTCCTTCTCCTCCTCCTCGTCGTCCCGCACTGAGTCAGGCTCCAACTGGCTCAGGAACCACTCTATCAGGGTGTCATCTGTAGCTTTGATGTTATACAGGTCCCTATAGAAGTTCTCTACCACTTTTTTCACTCCCTCACTATCCTCTACTATCCTCCCCCTGCTGTCGAGCATGGAGGACATCAAGTGCCGCTTCTCCCTCGTTTTCTGGAAGAAGAAGCGAGTACACTTTTTGTCTTCCTCCATTTTTTGCACTTTTGCATTGTGCATGACCTTTCGTTGTTCCTCCCTACAAAGCACTGAAAGATCTAGCTTGGTCTGGGCTATCTCGTCGCTTACAGGGAACCCCCGAAGCTGAAGCAGGCTCAGACGCTGGAGGGCAGCATTCAGGTGTTTATATTTGGCCCTCCTTTCTTTTGCTTTCCTCTTGCCTGCTGCTATGAAATAACCCTTAGTTCTCATTTTGACCATCTCCCACCACTCTATAGGGGAGTTGAATAGGTCACGCAAAGTGGTCCACTCAACAAGCCTGCTCTTATAGGCTGCAGCTATGGAGGGGTCATCGAGTAAGGAGGTGTTTAATTTCCAGACCCCTGACCCCATCTGGGAGGTCTGAGGGACCTGCAATGTTACCTGCAGGAGCCTATGGTCAGAGAAGAAGACGGCCTGGGTGTCTACTGCCGTCTTCGTAAGGGAGCTGGTATGCAGGACGAGATCTATACGGGAGAAGGAGGTCCCAGATGAGCTCACCCAGGTAAAGGGAGGCACCAGGTCCTTACCTGCATCACACAGGGAGAAATCAAATATTACGGAGGACAAAACTCTACTAGAGCGGTCGTTGCGTGGCCTGCTCCGGTCTACGTCCCTCAGAGCACAATTGAAGTCACCTGACACGATGACGGGTACGTTCCCCAGCAGGAGTGGACGCAGCTGTGGAAAAAATTGAACTCTTTCGTTTTGGTTAGTGGGTGCGTAGACATTGACCAGTCTGAGGGGAGTGTTGTTGTATGTCACATCCACGCTCAGAATTCTACCAGGTTCTACCTCCCTGCTGCTGCGGGAGGTAATAAATGGGTTTTTAAACAGGATACCTACTCCGTCGGCTCTGGCTATGTTGGAGCCCGACCAGAAGGAGTCCCCCAGGGTCCAAGTCTCCTTCAGGTTCCTATAATCAGGGCTCGACGAAATACCACACTCCTGCAGAAAGATGAGATCTGCTTTCAAGTTAGCTAGATAGTTTAGTACATCAAATCTTTTTTGTGTCTCCCTGATGCTCCTGACATTAACAGACACACATATCAGGGCCATCAGGGTAGCTAACAAGAAAAGGAGTCGCTGCGTCCACCCCATAGCGACTATGATTGGGAGGTCGGGACACTCTTCCTACTCTTAGCTCTACGCTTGCTTCGAGGGGGCTTGGGCTTATTTGCAACTCCCATCACCCCTGAGAAGGTACTCACTGCTGCCTCGTCCAAGAAGGCACCGTCTTTATATGCACAGTACGTGGAGTTGTTGGGGCTATTCAACTCCCCACAAGGTAAGTCTGGTGGAACTTGCTCAGGGCCCCTCGGAACGTGTGGGTCAGCTTTGTCCTGGGGGGGGTTTATGACAGACAGCATTCTTTGGCTGTTACCGTCTGTTGAATTGGAGCTGTTAGCAGACTTCTGGCTTACTGCGTCCAGGGGTATTCCCATGTCCTCCAGTGCTGTATCTAGGAGGACCTCTAGGGGGCCCCTGGTTTTGCCCATACAAGGGAGGGGGTCAAGGATGCTTTGAAGGGAGGCCCTTCGCTTGAAGAGGGTCATTGCTACCGAGGTACTGCTGGTCAGGGAAGGTGTTGACCCCGACCTCTCCCTCGGTGCATTAGTGAACACCTCTTCTGCGAGGTGTGCTAGGGTTTGTGCCAACGACTGGGAAGGCTGGCTGGGGATGCCCTGGCTGGCTGCTACCTGCCCACTAGGCGGCAGTGTAGCCATCCCACTCGCCTCCGTCTCTGCCTGCGAGGGCAAGACTGGGGACTTTGTGTGGACATTAGCTGGTTTTGGATCTATGGGGGCCACCTGCAACTTGCTGTCTTTGATCCTGATCTTCTTTCTTTTCCCCCCCTCGTCTCTACCCTTTCTTTTCCCCACCCTCTGCTGGTTCTTCACTCCCTTCCCCTCCTTCTCACTCTCACTTTCACTGTCGCTTTCGCTTTCCTCCCCCACGGACTCAATCCTTATGGCGTCATAACGAGAGCCGAGGGGGAGTGCTGGCGCTGAGAGGGCCCTACTCAGGGGGGGGCCGCTGCTGGGTCCGGGCTCCCACCCTGCCTCGTGTTCTGCATCAGAGGAGCTACTGGAGGAGCTAGTGGAGTGGCTGTTGTACTCTCTCTCTGGGCTGGGGGAAGGGGTCCTCGTAAAACGGGACATGTCTCGGGGGCGGGGGGGTGAGGGGGGTGCTGGTGATGATGGTGGTGCTGGAGTCTGGGTCTTGGATACTGTTGGTGGTGATGTGGACTGATCTTTGTTACTTGCTCCCTCTTCCTGCTCAGGCCTAGGCTTGTTCGTGTTTGCCTTGCTGGCTCTGGCCATGTTGGCATAGGAAGAGGGGCAGTCCTTAAACAGGTGCCCCTTCTTTCCACACAAATTGCACTGCCTCTCTTCTCTGCAGTGGCTGGTCTCGTGGGGGGCGCCGCAGTTCCTGCACTTGACTACAGTACACGCGGCCGCCAGGTGTCCTAATTCCCCACATTTCCTGCAGAGTTTTGGCATCCCATTATAGAATACCAGCCCTCTGTTGGGCCCTAACACTATGGAGTTTGGAATGTGGCGGACGCCTCCAATGCCCGATGGATCAACATTAAGGCGTACCAGCCACTTTCTGGCTCCTGTCCAAACCCCATCTTCATCTGTAATTTTCCTCCCTTCTGATGACACCCTCCCATAGCGGTTAAGCCATGTTGTAATATCATAGTCGCTAACAGCCTCATTGAAAAATTGGACAGTAACAACTTTCATTTCTCTGTCTGTCAGTGCATCCACACAAAATTCTTTGTATGGAGCGAGATATTTATTCTCCCCCCAAAAGGACCACATTTCTTGTAACTTTTGGGGGTTCCTAAAACTGACCTCAAACACTTCCTTAAGCCCTGGCAATTTCACCAAACAATTCAAGTCAGAAGGGGAAAAACCCATACCCCTCTGAAGAATGGTCCGGCTGAACTCCAGTCTCGTCAGTCCTGGTTCCGTTTCATCTTGCTTGTTTCTTGTGAAGCGCACCGCATTGTGCCTCCTGGTCTCCTGGGTTGGCCGGAACGCCATCCTTCAGCTGGCTCCTCCGATTGGGGTGGGAGAAGCCTCTGGACGTCCGGGTTGTCTCTCTCTACGGAAAAGAGACAAGAGACATATGGTCCCCTGATAGGGGACGTATCAGATATTAAACTGATAAGAACAGATACTACACTTGATCTTAGCCAAAAGGCCGAGAAGCGATGGCGACTTGGCCCTTGCCCGGGGCCCCCCAGCCCGGACGGCACAGGGGGATTCAAAGGTGGGTGCAAAATTTCAAGCACAAGCAGACCCCAAAAAAACGGGCTGCTGCTTCCAGAGGGGAAATGTGCAATTTAAACAGGAGAAAACAAAGCAAAAACACACACATAACACCAAAAACAAAACATAAACTGGCGGAGTGCGTCTTACAAATAGTCATGCCAAGCTGCTATGCTGTGCAAGGTGCCTTGGGTAACTACAAACTGTGCCTCGCTGGCTGGCTGGCTGGCTAAGAAGGACCTGGCATAGGGACATGTTCCACCACACTTGTCTGGTTAGCTGCATGCTCCCAGGAAACAAACTGCTGCTGTCTACATCATCACCACATGTGAATAAAAGAAAGAAAGACAGCAAGAAAGAAAGAGAGAAAGAAAGAGAGAAAGAGAGAAAGAGAGAAAGAAAGAAAGAAAGAAAGAAAGAAAGAAAGAAAGGACAACACCCGTCATAGACGTGAGGGGGACTTGCATGGATACAGTTAGTGATGAACCTAATGATCCTTGTGAACCCAGACAAACCAGCACAAGAGAGAAAAGAACCTAAATGGGCACAAATCTGGAGTTAAGTAATCAAGAGCTTGTGAGAAAACCGTGTGGGACACTACTGTAAAGCTATGTCTTAGTTGGTGCTCATCTTGGCGAGAGCAGAGTTCAAATCAGCATGAAGTTTTAACATCTACTCTCATGTAATGGAAATCTAGATTTGAATGTAAAAATATATTTAAGCATGACAACCTTTATGTACAAAAATCTTCACTAATATACAATTTTGTTTATTTAGCAGACGCCTTTATCCAATACTTATTTTAATTTCATACAGTATTAAATGTCAGTGTTTATATGATAGTGAAAAATAAATAAATAAATATGAAGATAAACAAACACATAAATGTCTATGTATTAATTTATTTCAATATTTATATTGATGTATTTATTTATGTCTTACTTTTACCAAATATATAGGCCATCCTTCAGCATAGCTAATTCTTAGAAATTATGTCCAAGAACTTTATGTCTCAATCATAGGCGCCTAACTTTGTTAAAAGGTATGGGGCAAACTAAAGGGCTAACTGCTGAGTGTAGAGGGGTACATTTATTATTATTTTACAATTAAGAAGCTCTAAAAAACCAAGCAAACTTTGCTGTTGTGAAGTTAGTATTAGTAATTGCAAGCTGACAAAATTAGGCAGGTGTTTCAGCATAAAATGTTAAATATGTTACTTGCTA
>NW_026708785.1:0-2500 GCF_902713425.1 Acipenser ruthenus
GTACTAAAAAACACAGTATTAAAAGAGATCGCCAGACTAAAAGCCGTGCCACAGACAACTCTGTGTGTGTGTGTGTCTCTGTGTGTGTGTGTCTGTGTGTGTGTGTGTGTGTGTCTGTCTGTCTGTGTGTGTGTGTGTGTGTGTCTGTGAGTGTGTGTCTGTGTGTGTGTGTGTGTGTGTGTCTGTGAGTGTGTGTGTGTGTGTCTTAATAGCTTTATTAACATCATCAGTTCAAAACTGAACAGGATTGTGGGGCTCTGTCTGTCTGTCTGTCTCTCTGTCTGTCTGTCTGTCTGTCTGTCTGTCCTGCAGCTTTAATGAAACTAAACTCTCTTCAGAATGTAGTAAACTAACACAGACACCAAGAAGAAGGGATTATATTGTAGCGTCAAACTGAACAGGATTGTGGGGCTCTGTCTGTCTGTCTGTGTCTGTCTGTGTGTCTGTCTGTCTGTCTGTCTGTCTGTCTGCAGCTTTAATGAAGCTAAACTCTTTTCAGAATGTAGTAAACTAACACAGATCCCAAGAAGAAGGGATTATATTGTAGCGTCAAAACTGAATAGGATTGTGGGGCTCTGTCTGTCTGTCTGTCTGTCTGTCTGTCTGTCTGTCTGTCTGCAGCTTTAATGAAACTAAACTCTTTTCAGAATGCAGTAAACTAACACAGACACCAAGAAGAAGGGATTATATTGTAGCGTCAAACTGAACAGGATTGTGGGGCTCTGTCTGTCTGTCTGTCTGTCTGTCTGTCTGTCTGTCTGTCTGCAGCTTATAATGAAGCTAAACTCTTTTCAGAATGTAGTAAACTAACACAGACCCCAAGAAGAAGGGATTATATTGTAGCGTCAAAACTGAACAGGATTGTGGGGCTCTGTCTGTCTGTCTGTCTGTCTGTCTGTCTGTCTGTCTGTCTGTCTGTCTGCAGCTTTAATGAAGCTAAACTCTTTTCAGAATGTAGTAAACTAACACAGACCCCAAGAAGAAGGGATTATATTGTAGAGTCAAACTGAACAGGATTGTGAGGCTCTGTCTGTCTGTCTGTCTGTCTGTCTGTCTGCAGCTTTAATGAAACTAAACTCTTTTCAGAATGTAGTAAACTAACACAGACCCCAAGAAGAAGGGATTATATTGTAGAGTCAAAACTGAACAGGATTCCTGTCTGTGTGTATGCTGCTCAATTATTTGGGTGTAATTCTCGTATTATCCATTAGATGTCGCCCTCTCCTTATAAAAAAAGTCTTCTGAAACGTTTTGCAAAGGGAGGGGGTGCGAGTGTAGGTGTGGACAAAAAATTAGAAACATCTTGTCCTGTTTAACACGTGTATTCCCAGGCTGTGCTATTGACAGTGATATGGCAGGTGAATCAGTCCCACGCTGTGCTATTGACAGTGATATGGCAGGTGAATCAGTCTCACGCTATGTGCTATTGACAGTGATATGGCAGGTGAATCAGTCCCACGCTGTGCTATTGACAGTGATATGCAGGTGAATCAGTCCCACGCTGTGCTATTGACAGTGCTATGGCAGGTGAATCAGTCCCACGCTGTGCTATTGACAGTGATATGGCAGGTGAATCAGTCCCACGCTGTGCTATTGACAGTGCTATGGCAGGTGAATCAGTCTCACACTGTGCTATTGACAGTGATATGGCAGGTGAATCAGTCTCACGCTGTGCTATTGACAGTGATATGGCAGGTGAATCAGTCTCACGCTGTGCTATTGACAGTGCTATGGCAGGTGAATCAGTCTCACACTGTGCTATTGACAGTGCTATGGCAGGTGAATCAGTCCCAGGCTGTGCTATTGACAGTGATATGGCAGGTGAATCAGTCCCACGCTGTGCTATTGACAGTGCTATAGCAGGTGAATCAGTCTCACGCTGTGCTATTGACAGTGATATGGCAGGTGAAAGCCACTTCTCCTTCTGGTAAGGGATCCCAGCGGGGGACACTGCTGCTGTACCCTTGAGCAAGGTACTTTACCTAGATTGCTCCAGTAAAAACCCAACTGTATAAATGGGGAACTGTATGTAAAATAATGTGATATCTTGTAACAATTGTAAGTCGTTCCGGATAAGGGCGTCTGCTAAGAAATAAATAATTATAACAATCCATAAACCACGACGACACCGAGGACGATTCGACTCGAATAGAGAAACGGTCCGATCTGAACTTACGATCTCGCAATACAGAAACCGAGCCGCTAATTGTGAATGTGCTAACGTGGCGATGGATGATGTCACTGTCTGACTGACTGACTGACTGATTGACTGACGCGTTCGATGTTTGGAACACACGGAACGGGTGAAGATTCCAGAGCGGAGAGTGACGGCACAATGCAATTCCGTCACAGTCGAATGACGTGCGGTATTCCCCGCACAGAATCGAAGTAGCGACGCCTGACAATAGACTCGTCAGACTGACAGACAGACAGACAGACAGACAGACAGACAGACAGCTGTCAATAGCCGGTATGCGCGCGTCGCCTTTTCATTCAGAAA
>NW_026708785.1:5000-15000 GCF_902713425.1 Acipenser ruthenus
AGACAGACAGACAGACAGACAGAGCCCCACAATCCTGTTCAGTTTTGATGCTACAATATAATCCCTTCTTCTTGGGGTCTGTGTTAGTTTACTACATTCTGAAAAGAGTTTAGTTTCATTAAAGCTGCAGACAGACACACAGACAGACAGACAGACAGACAGACACACAGACAGACAGACAGACAGACACACAGACAGACAGACACACACACACACACAGACAGATACAGATAGACAGAGATACAGACAGACAGACAGACAGATAGATAGATACAGAGAGAGACAGACAGACAGACAGACAGAGCCCCACAATCCTGTTCAGTTTGACGCTACAATATAATCCCTTCTTCTTGGGGTCTGTGTTAGTTTACTACATTCTGAAAAGAGTTTAGTTTCATTAAAGCTGCAGACAGACAGACAGACAGACAAACAGACAGACAGAGCCCCAAAATCCTGTTCAGTTTGACTCTACAATATAATCCCTTCTTCTTGGGGTCTGTGTTAGTTTACTACATTCTGAAAAGAGTTTAGTTTCATTAAAGCTGCAGACAGACAGACAGACAGACAGACAGACAGACAGACAGACAGACAGACAGAGCCCCACAATCCTGTTCAGTTTTGACGCTACAATATAATCCCTTCTTCTTGGGGTCTGTGTTAGTTTACTACATTCTGAAAAGAGTTTAGCTTCATTAAAGCTGCAGACAGACAGACAGACAGACAGACAGACAGAGCCCCACAATCCTGTTCAGTTTTGACGCTACAATATAATCCCTTCTTCTTGGGGTCTGTGTTAGTTTACTACATTCTGAAAAGAGTTTAGCTTCATTACATTGAGGGTCACTGTGTGTGTGTGTAGTGTCCGTGCGTGCGTGCGTGCGTGCGTGAGTGTGTCTGTCTGTGTGTCGCTTTAATGAAACTAATGAATCTATTTGTGAACGAAGAACACTTGAAAACTGAAAAAAAACGTTATTTTTGAAACTTTCTATTATAAATAAATAAATAACAAAATAATAAACTCAATGGCTGTTCGGAAAAAAAAGAGTAACCGATAAATAAATAAAATATATATATATATATATTTTAAAAAAAAGGCACCAGCATGGCCAGGTCATTTCTAGGGGTCACGGAAGGGCCAGTTCAGGTCAGTGGGGGTGTGTGTCAGACCTCTATAACGATACATCACCGACAGCTCTGACCAGAAACTTTTCCAGAAGCTTCACTTCATTGAAAAACGTCCCATTTCAGAAATCTAACCCTAAAAATACTTCTGGACTGATATTCGGGCTTCCGGTAGACTGCCAGAACTTGAAAACGCGTCACACGTTTTCAAACACGTCACGATTCTAAACGCGTTTTAAGATTTTTAAATTCCCTCTGATGTTTGTTTTGTAAAGTCTTGGACGGGTTTAGGGTTTGTAACACGTTTAAAACCGGGCTGTTTTTAAAAAAAAATCCAAATCATTATGCCTAACAGATTATTAATCGCATAACTTTGAAGAATTATTTAGTTAGAAATGATTCAACTCCTGCGTTGCTCCTGATGACGTAATAAACTCCGCCGCTTAGGGACACAACGTTTCTATTTTAGGACACAGACGTGTCGTTTAGCTTACAGTGTGGCGTTTTATCAGCGATATCGTTATCAGTGATATGACGATGTTCATAGAGTTTAATATTTGATTATATATATATATATATATATATTATTTATGTCTCAATCCTAAAATTCTAGGTGAAACTTTATATAGAGTTTAGACTATAGGAACGCTCCACTGTCAAGTATCTGTGTGTCTCAGTGTCTGTGTCTCAGTGTCTGTGTCTCAGTGTCTGTGTGTGTATCTGTATGTGTGGGTATCTGTGTGTCTGTGTGAGTATCTGTGTTTCTCAGTGTCTGTGTGTCTGTGTGAGTATCTGTGTGTCTCAGTGTCTGTGAGTGTATCTGTATGTGAGTGTATCTGTGTGTCTGTGTGAGTATCTGTGTATCTCAGTGTCTGTGTCTCAGTGTCTGTGTGTGTATCTGTATGTGTGGGTATCTGTGTGTCTGTGTGAGTATCTGTGTTTCTCAGTGTCTGTGTGTCTGTGTGAGTATCTGTGTGTCTCAGTGTCTGTGAGTGTATCTGTATGTGAGTGTATCTGTGTGTCTCAGTGTCTGTGTCTCAGTGTCTGTGTGTGCCTCTGTGAGTATCTGTGTGTCTCAGTGTCTGTGTGTGTGTGTCTCTGTGTGAGTATCTGTGTGTTTCAGTGTCTGTGTGTGTGTCTCTGAGTATCTGTGTGTCTCAGTGTCTGTGCGTGTGTGTGTGTCTCTGAGTATCTGTGTGTCTCAGTGTCTGTGTGTGTGTGTGTCTCTGAGTATCTGTGTGTCTCAGTGTCTGTGCGTGTGTGTGTGTCTCTGAGTATCTGTGTGTCTGTGTGTGTGTGTCTGTGTGAGTATCTGTGTGTCTCAGTGTCTGTGTCTGTGTGAGTGTAACTGTGTCTGTGTGTGTGAGTGTATCTGTGTGTCTCAGTGTCTGTGTGTGTGAGTGTATCTGTGTCTGTGTGTGTGAGTGTATCTGTGTGTCTCAGTGTCTGTGTGTGTGAGTGTATCTGTGTCTGTGTGTGTGAGTGTATCTGTGTGTCTCAGTGTCTGTGTGTGTGAGTGTATCTGTGTGTCTCAGTGTCTGTGTGTGTGAGTGTATCTGTGTGTCTCAGTGTCTGTGCGTGTGAGTGTATCTGTGTGTCTCTGTGTCTCTGTGTGTGTGTGTGTGTATCTGAATGTCTGTCTCGGTGTGTGTGTGTAAGTGTGTGTGTGTCAGTGTATCTTTATCAGTGTGTGTCTCAGTGTGTGTCTCAGTGTGTCTCAGTGTGTCTCAGTGTGTGTGTGAGTGAGTCTCAGTATCTGTGCTGTTTGTATTTAATTCAATATTCATTACACTCTCATCAGATCTGTTTCTCTTTCTGAAAACCAGCTGCTTCCCCCATTCCTTCTGCCTCGCCCCATCTCCCCAACAGGTGGGCTTATTGTCTCCAAATTGTCCCATTCCCGTCTGGGACCGCCCCATTCATGTCAGGGGAAATGGGGCAGAAAATTTGGGAGGTTTGCTAGCGCCCCTTTCCAAACTTCAATGCAGACAGACAGACAGACAGACAGACAGACAGACAGGGGCTCTGCAATGGCAAGGCAATAATGGATCTGTATTACACTGAGGGGCGATGGTAGCACAAGTATAGGGCAATCACTCTATAATATAGAAAACTATGACTATTGAAACTCAGGGGGACTGTCTGAATCGTGTTTGGTGTTGCTGTATAATATATAAAACTATGGCTATTGAAACTCAGGGGGGCTGTCTGAATCGTGTTTGGTGTTGCTGTATAATATATAAAACTATGGCTATTGAAACTCAGGGGGGCTGTCTGAATCGTGTTTGGTGTTGCTGTATAATATATAAAACTATGGCTATTGAAACTCAGGGGGACTGTCTGAATCGTGTTTGGTGTTGCTGTATAATATATAAAACTATGGCTATTGAAACTCAGGGGGGCTGTCTGAATCGTGTTTGGTGTTGCTGTATAATATATAAAACTATGGCTATTGAAACTCAGGGGGACTGTCTGAATCGTGTTTGGTGTTGCTGTATAATATATAAAACTATGGCTATTGAAACTCAGGGGGGCTGTCTGAATCGTGTTTGGTGTTGCTGTATAATATATAAAACTATGGCTATTGAAACTCAGGGGGACTGTCTGAATCGTGTTTGGTGTTGCTGTATAATATATAAAACTATGGCTATTGAAACTCAGGGGGGGCTGTCTGAATCGTGTTTGGTGTTGCTGTATAATATATAAAACTATGACTATTGAAACTCAGGGGGTCTGTCTGAATCGCGTTGCCCCCTCTCCTCTCTCGTCCCTGGGGGGTTAAAGTTCAAGCTCTGCCTCCTCTCCTCTCCTCCTCCCCTCTCTTTTCACGGCAATCTGTTCTTGCTGACCCCCTCCCTCTCTCCCCCCTCTAACTTTGAGAGTTCTCTCGTGTCTTTTCAAACTCATCCATTGTGTCTCTTTCTCTTTAAACAAATACATCGGCATTCATGTGTTTAATTCACCCTATTTTACATCTCCCTCCCTCCCTCCCTCCCTCCTTTTCTCTCTCTCCCTCAAGTTTTCCACAGTCTTTGTTTAACATATTCATAGTCTCTCTCCTTTCTCCTCTCTCTTCTTTTCTCTCCTCTCTCCTCTCTGCTCTCTCCTCTCATATCCTCTCCTATCCTCTCTTCTCTCCTCTCCCTGTGATTAAAATGTAATGTCTTTATAATATATAGCACTAGACCCTGATATTGATGCGATCCAGCCCTCTGAAATGTCTTTATAATATACAGCACTAGACCCTGATATTGATGCGATCCAGCCCTCTGAAATGTCTTTATAATATACAGCGCTAGACCCTGATATCGATGCGATCCAGCCCTCTGAAATGTCTTTATAATATACAGCGCTAGACCCTGATATTGATGCGATCCAGCCCTCTGAAATGTCTTTATAATATACAGCGCTAGACCCTGATATTGATGCGATCCAGCCCTCTGAAATGTCTTTATAATATACAGCGCTAGACCCTGATATCGATGCGATCCAGCCCTCTGAAATGTCTTTATAATATACAGCGCTAGACCCTGATATCGATGCGATCCAGCCCTCTGAAATGTCTTTATAATATACAGCACTAGACCCTGATATCAATGCGATCCAGCCCTCTGAAATGTCTTTATAATATACAGCGCTAGACCCTGATATTGATGCGATCCAGCCCTCTGAAATGTCTTTATAATATACAGCGCTAGACCCTGATATTGATGCGATCCAGCCCTCTGAAATGTCTTTATAATATACAGCGCTAGACCCTGATATTGATGTGATCCAGCCCTCTGAAATGTCTTTATAATATACAGCGCTAGACCCTGATATTGATGCGATCCGGTCCTCTGAAATGTCTTTATAATATACAGCGCTAGACCCTGATATCGATGCGATCCAGCCCTCTGAAATGTCTTTATAATATACAGCGCTAGACCCTGATATCGATGCGATCCAGCCCTCTGAAATGTGTTTATAATATACAGCGCTAGACCCTGATATCGATGCGATCCAGCCCTCTGAAATGTCTTTATAATATACAGCGCTAGACCCTGATATTGATGCGATCCGGTCCTCTGAAATGTCTTTATAATATAATTATAGTTTTATACTAGTTGCATAGTCCTTGCACTAGGAATCTGTAAATGACGTGGAAGACGATACTCATTAACATATCTTTGATCGTTACGATTCTAGAATCCCAGGCACACTTTCTGTAGCCAATAGGGGCGCAGGGGGGAGGAGTCTGTGCGGTATAAAACGAGAAAGTTTTGGACAATTGAATTAGATTCGCTGTAGGATAGCAAGCACACAGACACAGACACAGACACAGACACAGACACAGACACAGACACAGACACAGACACAGACACAGACACAGACACAGACACAGACACAGACACGGACACCTGATGCGCTGGCATACTTATTAATAAAACACACAAACACGCCAAAATACTCTTTTTGTACATCGATATAGACACAGAGACTCTCTCTCTTCTCTCTCTCTCCTCTCTCTCCTCTCTCTCTCTCTCCTCTCTCCTCTCTCTCCTCTCTCTTTCTCTCCTCTCCACTCTCTCTCAACTCTTCACTCTCTCCTCTCTCTCCTCTCCTCTCTGTCTCTCTCTCTCTCTCTCTCTCTCTCTCTCTCTCTCTCTCTCTCTCTCTCTCTGGGTCCCTTTCGGTTCAGTATGGACTCGGTTCTGTGGTGCTGTGAATCGGACCGGCTGACTCTCCGAGCCCCGCTCGACCCGGCTCTCAGCGGCCGGCGGGCTCTGGACTCGCTTCTCCGGACCGAAGAGCGGTACCTGCCGTCCCCGCTGTACTTCAGCGAGGTGCAGACCGGCGTACAGCCGCCGATGAGAGGCGTGCTGGCGAGCTGGCTCCTGGAGGTGAGAAATGATGACTATTCTATCCCAGACGACTCGCACAGGTGCCACAGGGCAGCTCAGAGTTACAATGAAAGATTCATGTTTAAACACAGTCTAGTTTACACTGAGTGTGAGTAATACTGGGCTGCAGCCAGTTCGGATCACGTCATCGTCTCCATTGGGACAGTGGGAGCGCATCAAGCTGAGGATCCAGCATCGGGGTGCTGAGCTCAAGCAACTGCGGGGAAAATCAACTACAACTCCCGTGAGCCTCTAGCGTCAGCCCCGGTGCAGAGGCGTGCTGGGAAGTGTAGTCGGAGCGGTAGAGCAAGAGATCTGTGTGACGCTGTGAGAAATCAACTACAACTCCCGTGAGCCTCTAGCATCAGCCCCAGTGCACAGGCATGCTGGGAACTGTAGTTTTTTAAAATGGTTTTTTGTTACTCGGAATTATAACTAATTGTGTAGTTCATTTTGTATTATTATTATTATTATTATTATTATTATTATTATTATTATTAACATCGCTCTTGTGATGCCTCCTGTAGCTGTGTTGCGAGCACGCTTGCTCGGAGGAAGTCTTCGCGTTGGCGCTCAGTCTTTTGGACCGGGTCCTCTCTCTGGTTCCGATGCAGAAGTCCCGGCTGCAGCTCCTCGGAGCGGCGTGCCTCTTCCTCGCCTCCAAACTCCGGCAGAGCGAAGCGCTCCCCGCCGACAGCCTGTCCCGCTACTCCGACCGCGCCTTCACCGCGCACGACCTCCGGGTAAGTCCGCGGATCTCTGTATTAGATTGTATTGAACAGAGGAAATCACAGGGCTGGGAATCAGACTCCTATTCCACAGCAGCGTGATCCAGTCCTGGTTTCACTGGGAGTTTAATAATCAGACACACCCTGAGCTTGTTAGCTAGACACACTGGGGGCTGATCAAGCTGGTAGCAGTAAAACCTGGACTGGATCACACTGCTGTGGGATAGGAGTCTGATTCCCAGCCCTGTATAATTCAAATGGATAATGGCATTTACTGTGTTTTAGACACTGATTTATAATCAGTTAATATATCCAGTTGATTCTCTCTCAGTCTCTTCTGGTTTGGAGTTTCTGATCCAGTGAAGTTCTGGATGATGAAGGCATTAAAACGTTTCTCTGCTAACTTGACTTTCTCTCTCAGTCTCTTCTGGTTTGGAGTTTCTGATCCAGTGAAGTTCTGGATGACGAAGGCATTAAAACGTTTCTCTGCTAACTTGACTTTCTCTCTCGGTCTCTTCTGGTTTGGAGTTTCTGATCCAGTGAAGTTCTGGATGACGAAGGCATTAAAACGTTTCTCTGCTAACTTGACTTTCTCTCTCAGTCTCTTCTGGTTTGGAGTTTCTGATCCAGTGAAGTTCTGGATGACGAAGGCATTAAAACGTTTCTCTGCTAACTTGACTTTCTCTCTCGGTCTCTTCTGGTTTGGAGTTTCTGATCCAGTGAAGTTCTGGATGACGAAGGCATTAAAACGTTTCTCTGCTAACTTGACTTTCTCTCTCAGTCTCTTCTGGTTTGGAAGATTTCAAACTTGTTTTGTTTTCTCAGGACATGGAGCGAATGGTCCTCACTAAACTGGGATGGGACGTTGCCGCGGTGACCCCGCAGGACTTCCTACCTCACTTCCTGTCTGCTGTAGGTCTCTCCGCGGACGGAGAGGATCAGTATGGAGAGTTAATAAGAAAACATTGCCAGACGCTCATCACCCTCTGCGTCAGTGACATCACCTTCCTGGCCACGCCCCCTTCGATTATCGCCGCCTCCTGCCTAAGCTCCGCCCTAAAGGGGTTGGCCTGTAAAAGGGGTCCTTCAAACGAGCTGGGGCTGTCCATTCAACTTGCCTGTCTAATTAACACAGACCCGGTAAGTGTGTTAATTTTATTAAACAATTAATTTAGATGTTTTGCATTTTAGTTTCATTAAAGCTGCAGACAGACAGACAGACAGACAGACAGACAGAGCTCCACAATCCTGTTCAGTTTTGACGCTACAATATAATCCCATCTTCTTGGGGTCTCTGTTAGTTTACTACATTCTGAAAAGAGTTTAGCTTCATTAAAGCTGCAGACAGACAGACAGACAGACAGACAGACAGACAGACAGACACACAGACACAGAGCCCCACAATCCTGTTCAGTTTTGACGCTACAATATAATCCCTTCTTCTTGGTGTCTGTGTTAGTTTATCCAGTCCCTTCCTCACTTTCACAATTCAGGAGATCCTGCTTTTGTGCTCCGGGCTGATAGAAGCCGCGCTGAGCGAGAGAATAGGAAACGGAGAGAGGCGGAGAGGAGAGAGGGAAGGGAAAAACGAGGCGACGGAGGAGGTGGAGAGATCAACGACGCCGACCGACTTCAGAGACATCAACCTTTGAGGTGACGGAACCCAAGTCTCCCACCTCCCAGTCCTCTTCCCACTGAGCCATCTGTGTAGCTAAATATCTCAGAATGTATCTTATCTATCTGTCTATCTATCTATCTATCTACAGTTTGTTCTGAATTATTTCTGGTCAGATCCTGCCCCCTGGTGGATAAACTCACACACTACAGCTCGGGCCAAAAGTTTTGCATCACCTTTGTGACGTAAATAAAAGAAGAAAAAACTATATGAACATAATTTGAGATTTTATTAAACATCATGTGATCAAAGAAACTACTTTCTTTGGACTCGGCTTTCATTGGACTCTACGAAGCTGAGGGAGTTCATTCTATATATGTATAGAGGGGGATGATGCAAAACTTTGGCCATAGCTGTACATGATAGAGGTCTTGTATCGCTTGTGATAGGAGACCGCAGCATAAAGAACTACAGCTCCCAGCATGCCTCGCCATGGCCGCGGGTGCAGAGGCATGCTGGGAGCTGTAGTCCTATAACCAGTGCTGGAGCGATTCACTGTGCCCTTTTCTTTAACCACTGGACCACACAGCCTCCTACAATGCTTCCCTATGCTTAACCAGACCTCTCTGTGCTTTACAATGCTTCCCTATGCTTTACCAGACCTCTCTGTGCTTTACAATGCTTCCCTATGCTTTACCAGACCTCTCTGTGCTTTACAATGCTTCCCTATGCTTTACCAGACCTCTCTGTGCTTTACAATGCTTCCCTATGCTTTACCAGACCTCTCTGTGCTTTACAATGCTTCCCTATGCTTTACCACACCTCTCTGTGCTTTACAATGCTTCCCTATGCTTTACCAGACCTCTCTGTTTTACAAATCCATTTATTTATTTATTTATTTATTTATTTATTTATTTAATGTCTATTTTCTTGTAAACTTTTATCCATGAGATTTCTTTTTAATTGCTTTCCTTTTATATTAATGATTTGTGTTAATTAATTATAATTATCAGTGTCTCTGTTATGCATTTATTTATTATTCCTAGCATCGTTATTTAAAATTAAACATTTTTAAATGTCACTTACATTAACTTGTTTTGCATTTATTTATTCATTAAAATGTATTCATTATTATTATTATTATTATTTATAATTTAATCCTGCTATCTGTGTGCTTTACATAATTATTGTAGTTTTATATAAATATTTTAAATAAAAATACTTTTACTGAAATACTGTTTTTGTCTTTAATCTGTCCAGAGAGAGACACACACCCAGATACCTCTCTGTGCTTTACAATGCTTCCCTCTGCTTTACCAGACCTCTCTGTGCTTTACAATGCTTCCCTATGCTTTACCAGACCTCTCTGTGCTTTACAATGCTTCCATGTGCTTTACCAGACCTCTCTGTGCTTTACAATGCTTCCCTATGCTTTACCAGACCTCTGTGCTTTACAATGCTTCCCTATGCTTTACCACACCTCTCTGTGCTTTACAATGCTTCCCTGTGCTTTACCAGACCTCTCTGTGCTTTACAATGCTTCCCTGTGCTTTACCAGACCTCTCTGTGCTTTACAATGCTTCCCTGTGCTTTACCAGACCTCTGTGCTTTCCAATGCTTCCCTATGCTTTACCAGACATCTCTGTGCTTTA
>NW_026708785.1:25000-35103 GCF_902713425.1 Acipenser ruthenus
GCTCTGTGCTGGTGTGAGCAGGGAGAGAGAAAGGGAGGCTCTTCCCCTCTCTGCACAGCCTCCCTCTGCTCTGTGCTGGTGTGAGCAGAGAGAGAGAAAGGGAGGCTCTTCCCCTCTCTGAACAGCCTCCCTCTGCTCTGTGCTGGTGTGAGCAGGGAGAGAGAAAGGGAGGCTCTTCCCCTCTCTGAACAGCCTCCCTCTGCTCTGTGCTGGTGTGAGCAGAGAGAGAGAAAGGGAGGCTCTTCCCCTCTCTGCACAGCCTCCCTCTGCTCTGTGCTGGTGTGAGCAGAGAGAGAGAAAGGGAGGCTCTTCCACTCTCTGCACAGCCTCCCTCTGCTCTGTGCTGGTGTGAGCAGAGAGAGAGAAAGGGAGGCTCTTATACTCTCTGCACAGCCTCCCTCTGCTCTGTGCTGGTGTGAGCAGAGAGAGAGAAAGGGAGGCTCTTATACTCTCTGAACAGCCTCCCTCTGCTCTGTGCTGGTGTGAGCAGGGAGAGAGAAAGGGAGGCTCTTCCCCTCTCTGCACAGCCTCCCTCTGCTCTGTGCTGGTGTGAGCAGAGAGAGAGAAAGGGAGGCTCTTCCCCTCTCTGAACAGCCTCCCTCTGCTCTGTGCTGGTGTGAGCAGGGAGAGAGAAAGGGAGGCTCTTCCCCTCTCTGAACAGCCTCCCTCTGCTCTGTGCTGGTGTGAGCAGAGAGAGAGAAAGGGAGGCTCTTCCCCTCTCTGCACAGCCTCCCTCTGCTCTGTGCTGGTGTGAGCAGAGAGAGAGAAAGGGAGGCTCTTCCACTCTCTGCACAGCCTCCCTCTGCTCTGTGCTGGTGTGAGCAGAGAGAGAGAAAGGGAGGCTCTTATACTCTCTGCACAGCCTCCCTCTGCTCTGTGCTGGTGTGAGCAGAGAGAGAGAAAGGGAGGCTCTTATACTCTCTGAACAGCCTCCCTCTGCTCTGTGCTGGTGTGAGCAGAGAGAGAGAAAGGGAGGCTCTTCCACTCTCTGCACAGCCTCCCTCTGCTCTGTGCTGGTTTGAGCAGAGAGAGAGAAAGGGAGGCTATTCCCCTCTCTGCACAGCCTCCCTCTGCTCTGTGCTGGTGTGAGCAGAGAGAGAGAAAGGGAGGCTCTTCCCCTCTCTGCACAGCCTCCCTCTGCTCTGTGCTGGTGTGAGCAGAGAGAGAGAAAGGGAGGCTCTTATACTCTCTGCACAGCCTCCCTCTACTCTGTGCTGGTGTGAGCAGAGAGAGAGAAAGGGAGGCTCTTCCGCTCTCTGCACAGCCTCCCTCTGCTCTGTGCTGGTGTGAGCAGAGAGAGAGAAAGGGAGGCTCTTCCCCTCTCTGCACAGCCTCCCTCTGCTCTGTGCTGGTGTGAGCAGAGAGAGAGAAAGGGAGGCTCTTACACTCTCTGCACAGCCTCCCTCTACTCTGTGCTGGTGTGAGCAGAGAGAGAGAAAGGGAGGCTCTTCCGCTCTCTGAACAGCCTCCCTCTGCTCTGTGCTGGTGTGAGCAGAGAGAGAGAAAGGGAGGCTCTTCCCCTCTCTGCACAGCCTCCCTCTGCTCTGTGCTGGTGTGAGCAGAGAGAGAGAAAGGGAGGCTCTTATACTCTCTGCACAGCCTCCCTCTACTCTGTGCTGGTGTGAGCAGAGAGAGAGAAAGGGAGGCTCTTCCGCTCTCTGAACAGCCTCCCTCTGCTCTGTGCTGGTGTGAGCAGAGAGAGAGAAAGGGAGGCTCTTCCCCTCTCTGCACAGCCTCCCTCTGCTCTGTGCTGGTGTGAGCAGAGAGAGAGAAAGGGAGGCTCTTACACTCTCTGCACAGCCTCCCTCTGCTCTGTGCTGGTGTGAGCAGAGAGAGAGAAAGGGAGGCTCTTCCCCTCTCTGCACAGCCTCCCTCTGCTCTGTGCTGGTGTGAGCAGAGAGAGAGAAAGGGAGGCTCTTATACTCTCTGCACAGCCTCCCTCTGCTCTGTGCTGGTGTGAGCGCAGAGAGAGATAGGGAGGCTCTTCCCCTCTCTGCACAGCCTCCCTCTGCTGTGTGCTGGTGTGAGCAGAGAGAGAGAAAGGGAGGCTCTTATACTCTCTGCACAGCCTCCCTCTGCTCTGTGCTGGTGTGAGCAGAGAGAGAGAGAAAGGGAGGCTCTTCCACTCTCTGCACAGCCTCCCTCTGTTCTGTGCTGGTGTGAGCAGAGAGAGAGAAAGGGAGGCTCTTCCCCTCTCTGCACAGCCTCCCTCTGCTCTGTGCTGGTGTGAGCAGAGAGAGAGAAAGGGAGGCTCTTCCCCTCTCTGCACAGCCTCCCTCTGCTCTGTGCTGGTGTGAGCAGAGAGAGAGAAAGGGAGGCTCTTATACATATATATAAAAGGGGGCGGGCGTTCAGCGTTGCCGTGGCCGCTGACTGGCTGGTTCACCTGTCTGTCATCCAGCATCACTGAAAACAGCTCAGCAGGCGAAACTCGAGAATGAAACTGTGATCCGTTAGCAAAAATACTTAATTATCAATATAATAATAACACTAATTATAATAATGTACGAGTCTGTGGTAAACGTAGATTTAAAAAAAGCAACAGTGATATCTTATAAATATGATACTAAAGATTAAAAACTAGACACAATGCAGTTAACTTACAAAAACAAACTCTATATAATTTTTAAAAAGGGAAACTGATATGTACCTAAAATGCACAGAGTCCTTTTCTTCAATCAGTTGTTAGGTTTATTGAAATATGCAGGGAGTCTGGTCCCAGGTACAGGACAAACATAATACTCGTTCTTACAATCTTTGCATGACTTTAAATACCCTTCTGTATAGATGATCCACCTCCTCTTTCTCTAACACTTAACACTTAACACTTAGGGCAGCAGTGTGTAGTGGTCAGGGCTCTGGACTCTTGACCGGAGGGTCGTGGGTTCAATCCCCGGTAGGGGACGCTGCTGCTGTACCCTTGAGCAAGGTACTTTACCTAGATTGCTCCAGTAAAAACCCAACTGTATAAATGGGTAACTGTATGTAAAAATAATGTGATATCTTGTAACAATTGTAAGTCGCCCTGGATAAGGGCGTCTGCTAAGAAATAAATAAATAATAACCAATAGCAAAGGTACAACACATTATTCTGTTATCATATATTTAATTTAGAGTGTGTCTGTGTGTGTAGTCTAGTGTGACGACCTCTGAACTCAGTGCGTTCTTCTGACCCCTGGTGCCCAAAAGGTCCATACATGTGGCTTTCGTTATCTTCTTGAGACCCTTGGATTCCAGTGGCATTACCTCTTTGGCTCTCTCTGAAGTCTTACAGCCTGGCCCCTTCTGGTCCGCAGCATTACAGCTTGCAGTCAATGTTGGACAAGCAGCTTGCATTATTATTATTATTATTAGTTTATTTAGCAGACGCCTTTATCCGAGGCGACTTACAGAGACTAGGGTGTGTGAACTATGCATCAGCTGCAGAGTCACTTACAACTACGTCTCACCCGAAAGACGGAGCACAAGGAGGTGAAGTGACTTGCTCAGGGTCACACAATGAGTCAGTGGCTTAACTGGGATTTGAACCGGGGACCTCCTGGTTACAAGCCCTTTACTTTAACCATTGGACCACACAGCCTCCTGTAGACGCAAGGTCTCTTATCAATTGTTAGCAGTACGTGCAATTTGAACCAAACAGTCTGCTGTCTGCAATATTAGTCTCTTTTCTGAAAAGAACACCAGTGTAGCTCTGCCAGTCCACATGCGTAGCAAACTGCTAATCAATTCTTGATCCATGTTTTCCAACAGTACCATAAAGGTGCAAAATAATAATAATAATAATAATAATAATAATAATACAACAGATTTAAAATGTGTTTCATATATTTTTATTATTTTTTATAAATAGGATGAAAGCACTTTTTTTTTCAATCAATACATCCTTTTCTGTACATTAGAGTTTATATTTACAGAGACATGGTACGGACAGTCCTTCCGCTTATAACAGCACTGCTCTCGTGGTTTACCGGGTCACCAGAACCCCTCGGTGGAATTATAGACTCATCACCCATCTATTTCTCTCTCTCTAGATATTTAACAGTGTTAATAAAGCTAATAAGAGGCGAGAGAATGGATTTTAAAGATGGTCAGCGCTCCTTTAAAGGGAGGGGCCAGTGATCCTGTTAATAAAGCTAATAAGAGGTGAGAGAATGGATTTTAAAGATGGTCAGCGCTCCTTTAAAGGGAGGGGCCAGTGATCCTGATAATAAAGCTAATAAGAGGTGAGAGAATGGATTTGAAAGATGGTCAGTGCTCCTTTAAAGGGAGGGGCCGGTGATCCTGTTAATAAAGCTAATAAGAGGTGAGAGAATGGATTTTAAAGATGGTCAGCGCTCCTTTAAAGGGAGGGGCCAGTGATCCTGTTAATAAAGCTAATAAGAGGTGAGAGAATGGATTTTAAAGATGGTCAGCGCTCCTTTAAAGGGAGGGGTCAGTGATCCTGTTAATAAAGCTAATAAGAGGCGAGAGAATGGATTTTAAATATGGTCAGCGCTCCTTTAAAGGGAGGGGCCAGTGATCCTGTTAATAAAGCTAATAAGAGGTGAGAGAATGGATTTTAAAGATGGTCAGCGCTCCTTTAAAGGGAGGGGCCAGTGATCCTGTTAATAAAGCTAATAAGAGGCGAGAGAATGGATTTTAAAAGTTCATTTCAGTCCTTCTTGGTGCTATTGACATTATTAACAGTATTATTATTATTATTATTATTATTATTATTACTATCGCCATGAAATTCGACATAATTGTTGCCGTGCAGGAAAACCATCAAGTCGACGTCTTCTGGAGACAGCCCCGCCCTCTTCCGGTAGACCCCGCCCCCTTTGTCCGTGAACACCCAATCCGCTGGGACGGCGGTCGCTGGGACGGCCAGGAACTTCCTCGCCGCCCTGGCCAGCAAGGGATACTGGGACCGATGGACTTTCCACCAGTTCAGAGGCTCCTGGCAGAGGGAGGAAGCCTCGCTGGTCTGAAAACTGCCGATCTCCTGCTCGGCTTGCTGGCGCGCTGAGCCCGCCGAGCTGCTCCGGACGCTGCACAGATCCCCGAGGAGAAACTCGATCCCGGAGCCGGAGGGCTTGGCTTTTTTCGGAGCCGGCGGGGCGTCCGTATCCGACCTCCTGTCCCGGATTTCTCCTCCCCCGTCTCGTTCCTTCGGGCAGGACAGGGCTGCGCTGTCCGGACCCTCTGCCAGCTGGGACGCCTCTCTCTTCAGGAGGTGAAAGGTCTCCACTCGGTCCGCCTGGCTGAGGAAATCCAGCCCCCTGAACCTGGGGTCGAGGGCGCAGGCCAGGTTCAGGGTCTGGTTGACCTGGGGGTCGCTGTAGGAGCCGGCCAGCCCCTCCCGGAGAGAGGCTTTCACCTCCGAGGTGAACTGGGAGTCCGAGTCGGCCGGGGCCAGGTGTTTGTAGACCAGGCTGGTCAGCAGAGGCTTGACCAGGGACAGGCTGGAGAAGCGGTCAGCTGCCAGTGTGGCCGAAGCGACCGCCAGGGGCTTCAGGACGTCCCCCAGGTCACGCAGGAGGTCCCAGTCCTGGGAATCCAAGCCACAGCCCTCCTCCTCCTCCTCCTCCTCCTCCTCTTCCTTCTGCTGCTGCTCGCCGGCGCCCCCTACCTCCCTCAGGCTGGACAGCAGGAGCCGGTGCTCCGAGAGGCACTGAGCGAGAGCCTGTATGCTGTGCCACTGAGCGCCCTCGAGAGAGAGAGACCTGGAAACACAGACACAGATACAGACAGATAGATAAACAGAGAGAGAAATAGACAGAGACAGACAGATACAGACAGACAGACAGACAGACATAGATAGATAGATAGAGACAGAAAGATAGATACAGACAGATATATAATTACTATTAGGGAAACAGTTGTTACACAACATCACAATAGCAGTTATAGAATACATCTAGACAGACAGACAGACAGAGGAAAGGGGAGGGTTAGGGCATAGAGACACACACAATACAAAACAACAACATCTATTGTCATTTTTAGAGAGGCAGAGAGCGAGAAAGAAAGGGAGAGAGAGAAAGGAGAGAGGAGAGAGAAGAGGGGAGAGAGGAGAGAAAGAAGAGGAGAAAGAGGAGAGAAAGAGGCGAGAGGAAAGAAAGAAAGAAGAAAGGAAGAGAAAGAGAGGAGAGAGAAAGAAAGGGAGAGGAGAAAGAGGAGAGGGAGAGGAGAGAGGAGAGAGGAGAGAGAGGAGAGGAGAGAGAGGAGAGAGGAGGAGAGAGAGAGAGGAGAGGAGAGAGGAGAGGAGAGGAGCGAGGAGAGAGGAGAGGAGAGAGGAGAGAGAGGAGAAAGGGAAAGAGAGAGAGGAGAGATGAGAGGAGAGAGAGGAGAGGAGAGAGAAGAGAGGAGAGAGAGGAGAGGAGGGGAGAGGAGAGAGGAGAGAGGAGAGAGAGGAGAGGAGAGGAGAGGGGAGAGGAGAGAGGAGAGGAGAAAGGGAAAGAGAGAGGAGAGAGGAGAGGAGAGAGAAGAGAGGAGAGGAGAGAGAAGAGAGGAGAGGGGAGAGGAGAGGAGAGGAGAGGAGAGAGGAGAGAGGAGAGGGGAGAGGAGAGAGGAGAGGAGAGAGAGAGGAGAGAGAGGAGAGAGAAAGAGGAAAGAGAGAGGAGAGAGGGGAGAAGAGAGTGGATGAGAGAGTAGAGGAGAGGGGAGAGGGGAGAGAGGAGAGGAGAGGAGAGAGAGGAGAGGAGAGAGGAGAGAGAGGGGAGAGGAGAGGGGAGAGGAGAGAGGAGAGGAGAGAGGAGAGAGGGGAGAAGAGAGTGAATGAGAGAGTAGAGGAGAGAGGAGAGAGGAGAGGAGAGAGAGGAAAAGAGAGAGACAGACTCACCTCAGCTTCCCCCTCAGGAAAGGCTCCCTCCCTCTGAACCGCGCGGCTTCGACGGGAGACGAGAGCAGCCGCTGAGCCATGACCCTCGCCCTCCTCATCGCCCTGGAGACGTCCTCCCGGGCCAGGACCCCCTCCACGCACCCCCTGAACACCTGCCCCGCACAGGGCACCCCACGCCACCCGACAGGCAACACCGACAACGGGGCGACTCTCACACCAGAACCGTGCACCACGAAACTGGGGCTCCCCACCCCCCACTCCCCGGCCCTCTCCCTGAGCCGGGCCCCGCGGCCGGACGGGCGCGAGCACAGGACCAGGTTGTGGAAGCGGAAGGAGTCGTCCACGAAGTGAGCCAGCAGGGTCAGGTAAGAACCGCCCTCTCGGTGCTCCCAGAAATCCAAGCTCAGGGCGCACCCCCCCGCGGAACCCGCCTCCAGATCGCGGAGCTGCCCCAGGCGGGCGCGCGAGTGCGCCTCTCGCAGGAGACCGCGGGGTCGGGGGACCTGGTAGGCGGGGTCCAGCGCTGACATCATCAGCAGGAAACCCTCCCCTTGGACCGTCTCCGGAGGCAGGAGGTCCCGCACCAGAAACTCTGCCACTGCTCGGGTCACACGGTTCAAGCCCGCGGGTTTGGGAGGCGTCCCGTTCGGGACGGAGGCCGGGGGCGGGAGAGGGGGGTCCGAGGGCTTTTTGGGAGGGGGGGGCAAGGCAGATTGGGCCCCCACGAGCTGGTTATACTCAGCCCGGTGCTTGTAGATCAGATGCTGTCGCAGATTGGTGGTGTTCCCGCTGTAAGACAGCAGGACCGCACACAACTTGCAGATGATCTTCGTTTTGTCCATGATCCGCCCGTACGAGTCGCCCCGAAACCCGAAAAAGGTCCAGTACCGGCTCTGGGCTCGACCCAGGCTGACCAAATTCTGGGTGCCTTCTAAAAAGGGGTACCCCGCGTTGCCCCCTGTTGCGTTGACCTCAGTGGCGTTGCCGGTTTGGTAGCTGGCTTTCTGCGCTTGGATGATGGTGGAAACCATTTTGCTGTACTGGTTGGGGGTGTGGTCGGGGGGGCTGCTGGGGGGGGGCTGGGTTTTGGGGGCGGCGGCGAGAGGGGGAGGGGGAAGGGGGAGGGGCTTCACTTGCAGGTCTTGAAAGAGTTTCATCAGCAGCTCCTTCTCACCGAATTCGTATTTGAAATGCTGGCCTGAGAGAGGGAGAGAGGGAGGAAGAGAGAGAGGGAGGGAGAGAGGAGAGAGAGGGAGAGAGATAGAGGAGAGAGGAGAGAGAGAGGAGAGAGAGGGGAGAGGGAGAGGAGGGGAGAGGGAGAGGAGAGGAGAGAGAGAGGAGAGGAGAGAGAGGGAGGGAGGGAGGGAGGGATGGGAGAGAGGAGAGAGGAGGAGAGAGGAGAGACATTAGTTTTATATATTATGCAGCACCAAACATGTGTCTGTCTCAGCGTCTCTCTCAGTAGATCTGTCTCTCTGTGTCTCCCTGTCTGTCTCTTTGTCTCTGCGTGTCTCTGTGTCTCCCTCTCACCCAGGTTGAGCCCCAGTATGCGAGCGTATTCCTCTCCGATCCACACCAGCAGCTCACTCCCCACCTCGATGGGCTGAGAGACCCGGTAATAAATCCGACCGCGGAGCTGAAACACTGTGAGGTTGTGCTCCTCTTCATTAGAGGCACAGGAAACATACCTGAAAAACACACACACACCCCCATGGGAAAGCACAGGGAAGCATTGTAAAGCACAGAGAGGTCTGGTAAAGCACAGGGAAGCATTGTAAAGCACAGAGAGGTCTGGTAAAGCATAGGGAAGCATTGTAAAGCACAGAGAGGTCTGGTAAAGCATAGGGAAGCATTGTAAAGCACAGAGAGGTCTGGTAAAGCATTGGGAAGCATTGTAAAGCACAGAGAGGTCTGGTAAAGCATAGGGAAGCATTGTAAAGCACAGAGAGGTCTGGTAAAGCATAGGGAAGCATTGTAAAGCACAGAGAGGTCTGGTAAAGCATAGGGAAGCATTGTAAAGCACAGAGAGGTCTGGTAAAGCATAGGGAAGCATTGTAAAGCACAGAGAGGTCTGGTAAAGCATAGGGAAGCATTGTAAAGCACAGAGAGGTCTGGTAAAGCATAGGGAAGCATTGTAAAGCACAGAGAGGTCTGGTAAAGCATAGGGAAGCATTGTAAAGCACAGAGAGGTCTGGTAAAGCATAGGGAAGCATTGTAAAGCACAGAGAGGACTGGTAAAGCATAGGGAAGCATTGTAAAGCACAGATAGGTCTGGTAAAGCATAGGGAAGCATTGTAAAGCACAGAGAGGTCTGGTAAAGCATAGGGAAGCATTGTAAAGCACAGAGAGGTCTGGTAAAGCATAGGGAAGCATTGTAAAGCACAGAGAGGTCTGGTAAAGCATAGGGAAGCATTGTAAAGCACAGAGAGGTCTGGTAAAGCATAGGGAAGCATTGTAAAGCACAGAGAGGTCTGGTAAAGCATAGGGAAGCATTGTAAAGCACAGAGAGGTCTGGTAAAGCATAGGGAAGCATTGTAAAGCACAGAGAGGTCTGGTAAAGCATAGGGAAGCATTGTAAAGCACAGAGAGGTCTGGTAAAGCATAGAGAAGCATTGTAAAGCACAGAGAGGTCTGGTAAAGCATAGGGAAGCATTGTAAAGCACAGAGAGGTCTGGTAAAGCATAGGGAAGCATTGTAAAGCACAGAGAGGTCTGGTAAAGCATAGGGAAGCATTGTAAAGCACAGAGAGGTCTGGTAAAGCATAGGGAAGCATTGTAAAGCACAGAGAGGTCTGGTAAAGCATAGGGAAGCATTGTAAAGCACAGAGAGGTCTGGTAAAGCATAGGGAAGCATTGTAAAGCACAGAGAGGTCTGGTAAAGCATAGGGAAGCATTGTAAAGCACAGAGAGGTCTGGTAAAGCACAGGGAAGCATTGTAAAGCACAGAGAGATCTGGTAAAGCATAGGGAAGCATTGTAAAGCACAGAGAGGTCTGGTAAAGCATAGGGAAGCATTGTAAAGCACAGAGAGGTCTGGTGAAGCATAGGGAAGCATTGTAAAGCACAGAGAGGTCTGGTAAAGCATAGGGAAGCACTGTAAAGCACAGAGAGGTCTGGTAAAGCATAGGGAAGCATTGTAAAGCACAGAGAGGTCTGGTAAAGCATAGGGATGCATTGTAAAGCACAGAGAGGTCTGGTAAAGCATAGGGAAGCATTGTAAAGCACAGAGAGGTCTTGTAAAGCATAGGGAAGCATTGTAAAGCACAGAGAGGTCTGGTAAAG
>NW_026708786.1:0-35020 GCF_902713425.1 Acipenser ruthenus
CCCTTCGACTTTCTACTGTGCTGTGGACCAAAGTACTCTGAAACCGCCACTGCATCCAGAACTACTGACCACTCAATAGTGCCATCATTAGAGATACTAAGAGAGAGAGTGTTCGATGACAAACGGTTTTGACTAGAAGTCTTTCTCAACGTCTTGGAGATTGCGCTAGCCATTGCGAGTTTTTTTTAGTATTTCTGTGTACTATATGCAGACTACACTGGAAACAATATATTAAATCACAATGTTCAAACTGGCCACTGTATCCTGGATGCATGAAGACCATTGATTGCACTGAATGAAATGTCTGTCTGGGGGGGTAAATGGAGACCATCAGATCTGAGCCCAGGTGAGAGGAGAGTGACTTAGACCTCCGTCGACACCACAAACCCCTCAGACAAGCCAGGAATCCAGAGGTGAAAGGAAGGAGAAGCAAGAGTCTGGGTTAACCTGGTCCGAAGATCAGTGCAAATTCAAGGCAGGTTTATCGTGTTCCCCCAGGTAGAGTGTACAGACAGGATCAGCGAAGAATGGTCCCTTTTAAAAAAAAAAAAAAAAAAAAAAAAAGACCTGAAAAAAATGTTGGTTTGCTGAAAGTCATAATTTTCACCCATTCATGAATATTCTTTTGTGCTTTCGAGAGGATACCTTATATCATATTTGTGTCACAAATCACAGAAAACGACTTGCTCAGACAGCATCCCCAATACAGGTTTCAATAAATAAACCAGCACGCTGTTTAACTTATACTTTAAAGCAGGAAAAATAAATAAAAAACTTCTAAAAATATTTGAAATCTCCCACCTGCCTTCCCACGCAACTTGGAAAGCCCAACCTGCTCCTTTTCTTTCCCTGTAAAAACCTGTGCAGCGAGGGACAGCTTTCAAAAGCACCCAGTCCCTCTCCCTGCCGCTGTCACGAGGACCCCATTCCTAATTCATGAGGAAGTCAATTAAAAGCAGTCTTTTATCAAAGTGTGTTTTTATAGTGTGATATTCGTGAAATTCGGTCGTCCAAACTAACTATTTTGTAAACGGGGAGTGTGGGGGGGGGGGGGGGGGTTGGGGATGCAAAATAAATGATTACAAATACGAACCACCCAACCAAAGCGTCGTCTCTTGTGGCGAGGGCAGGGGGCGGTCGGGCTCGGCTTGGGGTCTGGAAGGTGAATGGGAGGGTGAATGCAGAGCAGCGCAGGGGTGAACCAGACAAAGAGATCAGGAATCACCAGCGCAGTATCCCTGGAGCTCCAACACAATGAAGCAGGGATACCATCTGTCTCACCCCCCACCTCCTCCTCCACCCCCCCCCCTACCCATCTCTCCAAACGCCAACCCACGCAATACCCCTCCTCCCCAAACCCCAACCCACCTCCCACTGTCCTACAGCCCTCCCGAAAGAACCTCTATTGTCAGGACAGGGCAGTCAGCTGGGGCAAGCTTTCTGCCCCTCTTCAATCCTAGTGATTATCTCGCTCAGTGTGTGTTGTTGAATATTGATGTTCTCTTAAGTCATGCAACAGCAGCAGTTCACGCTTGTACACCCGTCGTTATTTGGAAATAGAAAAAATTTAAAACTGAAATAGTATTCAGTAAAATAAATGTCTTCAATGTATGTTCAAAATTGACGATTTCTTTAAACAGAGCACTGTACAGCAGCGTTCAGCGATTGGGGGCGGTGAGGGTGGGGGGGGAAACTAATAACCTATAAACCAACCCGGAATTAAGAAAAACATCTTGGAAGCAAGAAAGACAAACAATTATGGTTTGATTCTTGTTAACTATAAAAAAAAAAAACCTGTAAACAAACAAAATCTAGATTTTTAAACGGCGGTGAAGTCATCGTTTTATCAGTTTCAAGAATTATTTTTCATCATTTTATTCAATAAAAAAAAAACTATTTTAAACTCTAGTTCAGGCTTTGGGTATCAAGGCACCATATTTCAGGTTGAAGGTTGAGAATAACGTTATGAACTACAAAAAACACTCAATTCAGGCAAACGTTTCACTCAAGACATTAAGGAAGATTTTTGCCGTTGAATTTATTAGGTTTATTTCAGTATTTTAAATTTGGCACTACCCTTGTAAAACGTACCACTAAAAGTTTGCAGAGTATTTTGCAGTTCCCCCCCGTGCTTTTGCCATGGTTACTCTATGCATTTACTATAGCTTACCCTGGTTTGCAATGTTTATTAATATATTAATAATGCTTGCCTATGCTTTATTACACTTTGCTGTGTTTAACATTAGAGTCGTGGTATTCTTCAGTGTTTAAAAGCATTTAGGAATTGTGAGAGCTGGCTGATGTGAAACCGAAATGAAGGAAGAAAGAGATAGGGTGTGGTGTAGAGAGAGAGAGAGAGAGCGTCACAGATAAATGCTTTATCAATATTCCTTTTCCAGACTGATAAAAGTCAATAGAAAAACAAATCAGCAGGGTTCAATCAGATTGCGAGCAGGATTAGGAATCAATTCCCCTGCCTTTTCTCAACCAGCGCAGAGATTAATCACGTCTGTCATTAGACAGACCCACCCCCAAAACACTACAGATGCGCAGGCAGCCAAGCAGAGCCACGTGAGGGGCACCAGCATCGAGTCCTGGACAAAAAGATTCCTCCTGTCCATTCTGCTAAATTCTTCCACAGTTAAAATGCATCAGAAGACCCTGATGACTGTCCAGGTGGTTTACAGTCCCTTTGCTGTATGGGGACACTTCATCCATACACCACCATTAAGTTCCCAATTGCCCCGTTAGCAAAAACAGCTACCTGCAGCAGTAGGAGGTTATAAGCGGTGTCAGACAGCTCAGGAGGTTGTAAGCGGTGTTAGGCAGGATTATAATCCACGATCTGAGACAGAGAGCAGAGAGGTGGGAGCGGATATCTCCTCTCTGTTGAAATCTCCCGGCTCTGCTGGCTGACACTTAGGAAAAAAATTAAAATTAAATAAAATAAAACAGTCATAACACAAGCTGAGGTTCTGCCAGCACTGTGACACACATGGGGGGGGGGAGGCTCAACTAACGAGGGGTTTTATTAGTTTAGCTTTTAACCGTCGTCAAAAACGATCCACGCTCAAGGGGTTAGTGTTTATATAGCAGCAAGTGTCCAGTGTGGGCCAATTGTGATTCCTATTGTGAAGTTTCCCCCCCTCTTGGTACTCACCGTTATGGGGGTCTACTGCCTCATCCAGCAGGCCAGGTGGTGGACCCCCAAACCAAGTGGGTTTGAGGCAATTGTTCATTTCTGTACATCATGCAATCAATAAAATATGAATTCATATTTCTGTGTTGTGGGGTGGGGGGTCTACTGAGCAATATTTCATCCCAGTCTTTTCCCATTTACAATTACTGTACAACAAATACAGTGATGTATAAAACCGTGATGGGGTTTCTTTTGATTACAAACATTCCCAATATGTTAAAGTTCAAACGTTTTAAAACATGTTTAATACGAAGCGTTTAGGAAACTAAATCAGTGCTAACCCAGCATTACTCCAGGAGTCCACAGGGAAGGTAAGATCCTTAACTTAAGGAATCCCCCCCCCCCCCAATATATGAATTAAACCCCCCTTTCTCACCATCCTCTCCGTCTGCCTGCCTGCCCTCTGTATTCATGGAGGTATCTCTGCCGCCATCACCCTCCTCTCCTGCATGCAGGAGATAAGCCTCCCAGAGCCACGGAGAGATGGTCCTCAGACTAGAGAGACTCTTTACAACAACAGAGTTTACAGAGGAGGAGAGACTGAGAGGCCAGGCTGCTGGGCCCAGTCACTGCTCTCCTCGACCAGGAGAATGGGCTGCAGTGTGGCTCAAAGCAGCGTTAACTACTGCTAGAGACAGACTGTGCACTCACACAGAAAAAAACACAGTAGCACACAGAGAGAGACACACACACAGATGGACACACACGCACAGAACAGAGAGAGCGACACAGACACCACACACACACACACAGATCCGGTGGTTCTCAGATCCAGCATGTCCCGCCCACCCCCAAGCACCACGGCCAGGTTCGGCACAACACTGCAAGACACAGAGACACTCCTGGCTTGTTGGTCAGCTCTAACCCCACTCAGGTCTTTTACATTGTTTCTGCTGAACAAAAGCACAGCAGAACCTCCGCGCTGCAAACACACCAGGGAGGCTGTGGGGTTGGTAGTGAGGGTCCGTGTGTTCGTCTGGTACGATGTGAAACTCTCTTTTGCGCAGTTTGTACGATTGCGTGTGATTTATTCCAGAGCTCATGCATGCATTCCTTTGCACTGTATCTTTTTTTGATACGGTTTATTCAGTTTCTGATTACGGGACTGAATACGAACTCCTTGCTTCAGTATTTTTGAGATCACATTCCGTGCAGCATTTGTGCTGCTGAAGCTGCTGGTGGGACACAAATCTGAATATTCAAACAAAACAAAACAGGCTGGCTGTGAACTTGCTCCCCACTTCGTTCCGACTCAACAAAAAATGTACCGGGTGTTTTAAATTCTAACAGAGTAGGTGAAAAGAAAAAGAAAGAAAAAAAAGCATGTTTTTTTTCATGTCTTTCCATCTTTTTTTCTTCCTTCTCCTCCTCGCTCTCTCTTTGCTATTCATAACCCAATCAGTGTGGAGCCAGAGTGAATGTGCTGCGTTTCAGCTGCCAAAGAGAGAGCCCTGGGGATTACCTTTCAAGTGCAAAATTGCCTGCAAAACCTGTCACTCTGACACCAACAAAGTAAACAGAACACAGCCCTGCCTCACACCACAACAAACACAGAAGAGAGAGGAGAGAGGAGAGAGAGGAGCGGAGAGAGATCCATTATTAATACACAGTGCAGCACCTCACCGCTTTGCAGTCTGGGTCTGTTTTAATTTTAAAAGCAATATTTTTTTATATTTCTCTAACCACTAAGCTACTCAAACCCACTGCCTTCCACGCTGCAGCAATACTGTGCAAAATAATAACACACAAATTAAAGATTATCTCATTAAAAGATAATCTAATTAATTATCTAAACAAACAAATAAAAATAGACGAATTAAATCCAAATACAGCCGCACAGTTTAGGCCATGAGGGAGAGAGAGGGAGAGAGGGAGAGGGGTGGGGAGGAGAGCAGGTTAGCATTCTGGCAGGCAAGCACAGGAAGATAAATATTAATTTAGCTGATTACGGATTCCCTCTACCCTGGTGCTCAGACGCACAAACCAGAGGCTTAACAGAATCCCATTAAGGTAATTGCTGGGCAGTTTCAAACACACACACACACACACACACACACACACACACACTATTTAAAATGACAGGCATGGACCCAAAGACAGGGGTATTGCTTCACAGCAGAAGCAGTGTCAGTCGGACAGGGTGTGATGTAGACAGCACGCTTTTGAATACTGGGACATCTTTTAAATAAATAAATTCATACCATTTAAATTATTATGGTTATTATATTCCACTCTGATAGCACGTCACAAGAAGCACTGGAGCAGAGTTTCTAAAATAGATGACGACAGTATTCCTGTGTGCAAGACTGCATGTGTAGTGTATACAGACCTATTAATAAAAGCTGAATACTGAACACACAGCCTTACACTGTCCACTTCCTGCTGCACAAACACAGACCAGCATTTCACCTGCGTACTTATTTCTGAGAACGTTCAAAACATCTGGATAGCGTTTGAACTCCAAACTATATACAAATAAATAATACTAAAAAGCAAGAGAGGGAGGGGTGTTAAATTCTTAATTTTGTTAATTAAATGTTTCCTTCAACAACACATGTATCCCCCCTCCCTTCAAATCCACCCTGCCACCACCATGTTTATTTAAACTAATTAAAAACATAAATAAATAAATAAAAGCAGACACACACAGAGAGCACACACTAGCCTGCCGCTGGATCCTTCCCCAGCCACTTGATGTTCATCAAAATTTAAAGCGGTTCTGGAGAGCCAAATGAAATCCCCATCATTTTTAATTAAAGCTTAATTAGAATGCATTACGAGCCGGGGCTGTGAAAATCTCCCTCGGTATGCTAATGCAATCCATCGGAGGATATTTACATATCATTAATTAAAGAGCCATGCTCCTCTAATGAGCTGTGTGAGCCCGGCCTGCAGACGCAGAGCCTGCCTGCACTGCCACTACATTACCCTGCTCACACTGCCGCCACCCGAACACACACGCGCACAGGAGACACACACACACAGCCAGGACCCAGCCAGGAGACACACACACACCCAGCCAGGAGACACACACACACACCCAGCCAGGAGACACACACACACACCCAGCCAGGAGACACACACACACACCCAGCCAGGAGACACACACACACACCCAGCCAGGAGACACACACACACACCCAGCCAGGAGACACACACACACCCAGCCAGGAGACACACACACACACCCAGCCAGGAGACACACACACACACCCAGCCAGGAGACACACACACACACCCAGCCAGGAGACACACACACACACACACACACCCAGCCAGGAGACACACACACACCCAGGACACAGCCAAGAGACACACACACAGCCAGGAGACAGCCAAGGGACAAACACACAGCCAGGAGACAGCCAGGAGACAAACACACAGCCAGGAGACAGCCAGGAGACAGACACACAGCCAGGAGACAGCCAGGAGACAGACACACAGCCAGGAGACACACACAGAGCCAGGAGACACACACACACACAGAGCCAGGAGACACACACACACACACACACAGAGCCAGGAGACACACACACACACACACACAGAGCCAGGAGACACACACACACACACACACACACACACACACAGAGCCAGGAGACACACACACACACACACACACAGAGAGCCAGGAGACACACACACAGAGCCAGGACACACACACACACACACACACAGAGCCAGGAGACACACACACACACACACACAGAGCCAGGAGACACACACACAGAGCCAGGAGACACACACACACACACACACAGAGCCAGGAGACACACACACACACACACACACACACACACACACACACAGAGCCAGGAGACACACACACACACACACACACACACACACACACACACACACACACAGAGAGCCAGGAGACACACACACAGAGCCAGGACACACACACACACACACACACACAGAGCCAGGAGACACACACACAGAGCCAGGAGACAGGCGCACACACACACAGAGCCAGGCACACACACACACACACACACACACACACACACAGAGAGCCAGGCGCACACACACACACAGAGCCAGGAGACAGGCGCGCACACAGACAGAAACACAGGCTGAAAGATATCATAAAACCCCAAAACACAAGTACACAGACAAGGGCCATACATGGGAAAGACACAAAGACAATTCAAGGAAAAATTCTCTGAAAGGAAAACAACTAATTTTGGGGTATAAAACTAGCAAGAATGACCCCGGCTGCAGCTCAGAAGGAGCAGGTCAATTATTACTCTGCACATTTCCTATGATGTTGATTTTATACCGTTTTAAAACATGTTATAGCCCCAGCACTGATTGCTGAATACGTCACGAACAAAACAATATATTGCACTGTAGTGTATTCCACACTTTAACTAGTTCACATTTCTACCACCCACACAAACAGATACATTACACAAGACACACGGATAGAGGGTTTCACAACAGAACAAAACGCACACGAACACAGCCCTCATAAAAGTTCATTTTTTGCTCTTCTATGCATTTACCAGATTACCCTGGTTTGCCATATTTATTAATATGCTTTCCAGATCTCACCATACTTCCACTGTGCTTTATTACACTTTGCTATGTTTTTACTACAGTACACTTTTACAAATAGACACTACTGTCAACCCCCTTCCCTCCACACACACACACACGCACACCTCTTTGCTTCCTGGCAATGGCTATTGTGCCAAAAGGTTTAGTGTTTGCATTTTAATATATACAGATACACACGCATACACCAGCCAACGCAAACACAGGTCACACACCAGTCACACAAACACACCCGACTACATCCCAAAACCGCTAGCGTCCAAAACAAACACATCAGCCCACGTACACACACAGCTACAGGAACACCACCATTCATCTGCAAAAGGCTTCAGAGTCTGGAATCTTTGTCACATTGTTTGCACCAATAAAAGGACATTTGTGGTCAGTAATGCGTGATAGAGAAACAATGTGTGTGAAAATGTTACACCACTTTGTGCTTTAATTAGACATCTTAAAACAACAAAGTCATTTTACCATGTGTGGCTAGGTGTTATTTTACTCTTACTATTTTAAATAAATTGTACATCTATTAATGTCAGCAATTAATTAGACAATCACTAATTTGCCTATTTTGACAATTTCCAAGATTTTCAGTTGCATATGCACAAGATATCAAAAACAGAAAAAAACGTCTTGAAATGTGAAATCACTAAACAGTTTCCCCTCCTCCCAGATATCATTCCCTTTACTCAGCCACCCACGGAGCTCCGAGCTGCAATCAGCTGCCAGGCCCAAGCCAGGGGTTGCGGGTGATTTGTTCCCCCTTGTCCCAGGCTGTGTGGCAGGGGATGTTAGGGCTGCGAGGGGCCAGGGGTCTGGGTTGTGCGTGTAACAATCTATCAGCTCCCCCCAGTCCATTTCCAGAGACAGTGAGTAATTACAGTTCCACTCCCCTCCTCATCAATCAAAGATGCTGCTGTGAGCCTTGATGCTCTGCGCTGAGAGCGAGAGAGAGAGAGAGAGAGGAGAAAGGACATGCACGATCCTCCTTCAGCATTTACATACCCATTTATGGCCACGTTTTATGTCAAGAAACTCAAATAAAATGTAAAACGACCTCAGCAGCAAACGAATGGCATTTAAATAATAATTATAATTATAATTATAATTATTATTTTTATTATTATTATTATTATTATTAACACAAAAGGGGGTTAATCAAACTGCTAACCACCCTGTAAAAGCAACATTCACTTTGAGAATGTAAACAAGCTGGACTGCCAGCCATGGTTCTAATGATTTTTTTTTTTTTTTTTTTTTTTTAAGCAGCAGCAGTTTCTCTAACACAATATTTGTTATTAATAAAAAACAGAACTCGTGGTGCTGCTTGTGAACCCCCCCCCCCGTGCTGTTGACAGACAGACAGGGACGGCTCAGCAAACTCGCAGCCCTTTTCTCAGAGTACGGTTGTCAGTCATGTATAAATCATATTTCTCTGCTCCCAAAGAAGCCCTTTTTTCCCTGTGACTGAAAGAGATCCAAATTGAAAGCGAAAAAGTCCCGTGTAATGCAATATCACTGGAGAGAGAGGGAGATGGAGGGAGGGAGGGAGATGGAGGGACAGACGGTGGTCTGCTTTGCTTGAGCTACCCAAGAAGATTTCAGTGAGAAAGTGCTTTGCAAATACAGACCCTGGACTGAAACAAACTGAGGCTGGAATCTCCCTCTCCCAGTGCCTCAGCTCTAACCACTGGACCACACTGCCTCCCTCTCTTCCAGTCTCTCAGTTCCACCCACTGGACCACACTGCCTCCCTCTCTCCCAGTCTCTCAGCTCTATGCTATTGTGCATGCTTTCAACTCCTCCACCCCATCCCATTAAAGCTCGTTTTAGCTTAATAGGATGCCGGTTGCAGTATGTTTTGCATTTAACAAGTGCTAATGTATTGTACCTTTTGTGAAGCTGTCAGAGCAAACGGAGCTAAACCAAACGCTGGTGGTACAACGATTATCTGAAAGAAGAACACAACTCTCTCTCTCTCTCTATATATCTATATCTATATCTATAATACACACACACACTATTGAAAGCAGTCCTCTTTCTTCTCTGACCAGGTTCCAGGTCTGCATGGTGTTCGTTTCGACTCATCACTGGAGGTCCCAGAGCTGCTTGTTTAATTACACACAGCCTTGGTTCTCAGCACGGCTCCACACCATCGACAGCAGACAAAACTGCCCCAGACAGGTTTACAAACCTTTTTTTAGCGTATTTAAGGCAGCTGTCGAGGGGTTGTTATTTGGGGCGTTTGTTTAATTTCCCAAATGTTTAAACCACCAGGGACAGAAATCATAATACTGCATTGCTGTTCCACCCATTCCAGGTTTTATTACTTTGATCAGCCCCAGTGTATAGGTAATAAGCTCAGGTGAGTCTGATTTAACTCGGTGAAACCAGAAATCCAACTGCTGAGCAACAGGGGCATTAGTTCCATCCCTGGACACGTTTCAAACATATCGGTTACGTCTGTGACCAACCAGAGGCAGACATTATAAGCATAACTCCATCACTTTTTATGACTCACTGGAACGTGTGTGTGACTGCGTTGGTGTAGGTACAATATTTAAACTGTCCCTTAGCTGCAACCACTAGAGACACACTGCCGCATCCCTTGCTCCCAGTCTCTCAGCTGTAACCACTAGGTCAAATTCACTCAGTAACTAAAACCCCCAAATTCTCCACATTCTCCACGCTGCGTCTCGGAGTGGTGTGCAGTTGATGGCTCGTGTGCGGTGGGTGTTTATTAAAGTGTGCGGGTGAGAATTGTTTCGTTCAGGGGCGCGCGAGAGAGAGCAGCTGTAATTAATCACTCCAACACACTCGCCACACGAGAAACTATCAACTGTGACAGAGAGAGAGAGAGAGAGAAGAGAGAGAGAGAGAGAGAGAGAGAGAGAGAGAGAGAGAGAGAGAGAGAGAGAGAGAGAGGGTTCTTCCTTCAAGTTTGGGTTCCTGTGTTAACTAGCTCAAGCAGACAGACAGAATCCAATGCCAAATTTCAAATCAAGACAAAAAAACCTATTTGTTTGAAAAGACATTTTATGTTTTGGTTTTTTTTTGTGTGTGTTTTACTGCATGTCCAGCGCTGTGAGGGGTTTCACAGAAGCTGCTCTATAAATCATTATTGTATTGCATATTGTATTAAAAAGGCACAGTTGCAAACCAGCCCAGCTGCTTCTTTTGTCACTGGCACAATCCCATATAATCCAATGATTATTTGGGGCTCCTCAAACTTGTGGGGTACCCAAGGTCACTTTATAAAGGCGCAACACAGCACAACAGTCATAAAGGGTTAATGTGCAGAAGTGCGTGTTCATGTGTTTGATTTGCAGTTTGCAATCGTATCATTCAGCTATGGACTGGGTACTGCACAATACAGTGGTCCTGACAGCAAGCACACGGTCTGTCTGGTACGGAGAGGGTACCATGTGAACACAGGGTTGGTATTAATACATTCAAGCTGTCTGTCAACAAAATACTGTCATGAATGGTCGCTTGCTGTTGTTACACGTCATGCAAAAGCAGACCATCCGGACCATGAATCCTCATACAATAAGCATTGTGACAACATGGTCATTGAGATACCTATAGTACACTGTGCATGCTGGTGTGCTGGCCGGTGTGTGCAAGAGCTGGTGTTCAGGCAATAAAAACATGCATTATAAATATCATATGGGAGATACTGAAATTGAAGAAGCAATCTATGAAAAAGACTTGGGAGTTTATGTTGACTCAGAAATGTCTTCATCTCTAGACTATGTGGGGAAGCTATAAAAAAGTCCAACAAGATGCTCGGATATACTGTGAGAAGTGTTGTAAATCAAGGGAAGTAATGTTAAAACTTTACAATGCATTAGTAAGACCTCACCTAGAATAGTGTGTTCAGTTCTGGTCACCTCATTACAAAAAAGATATTGCTGCTCTAGAAAGAGTGCAAAGAAGATCGACCAGAATTATCCCGGGTTTAAAAGGCATGTTGTATGTAGACAGGCTCAAAGAATTGAATATATTCAGTCTTGAACAAAGAAGACTATGTGGTGATCTGATTCAAGCATTCAAAATTCTAAAAGGTATAGACAATGTAGACCCAGGGAACTTTTTTGACCTGAAAAAAGAAATGAGGACCAGGGATCACAAATGGAGATTAAATAAAGGGGCATTCAGAACAGAAAATGAGGCACTTTTTTACACAGAGAATTGTCTGGAACCAACTCCCCAGTAATGTTGTTGAAGCTGACACCCTGGGATCCTTCAAGAAGCTGCTTGATGAGATACTGGGATCAATAAGCTACTAACAACCTTTAAACTTTCTTATGTTCAAGTCAGTTTGTGCGAGTGCCGGTGTACTGGTCAGTGTGTGTGTGTGTGTGTGTGTGTGTGTACCAGTATACTAGTCCGTGTGTGTGTGTGTACTGGTCAGGGTGTGTTGGGAGTTTGCGCTGGCTCGCTGGCTGGCTGGTGCAGCTGCACTGGTGTGTTTCTGGGCTCGTGCAGACAACTGCAAGAGAGATGCAGCCGCAGCAGCTGCCCCCAGGGACCAGCACCAGCTGTGCAGGCAAACATTTCATGCAATTAATCAGGAATACTATTGGAGGTGCCTTATTACCCAAACCAGTCTCCCAGGCTCATTACGATAATTTATAGGCTGTGCCAATTAAACATGGCTCTAATAGTGTGCTACTTTCTCCCTTTCTTAAAAAAAAAAAAAAAAAAAAAAAAAATTTAAAAATGATTTAAAATGTGTAGCCCCATACAGTATAAACAGATCTACTGTAAGTAAATACATTTCAATGCCCATTTTTTTCTTTCATTTATTGCTACTTTATCAGCAGGAGCTAGTTAGAACCTAAAGGTTTTTTGAGGCTGAACAATAAAATGAAAAGGTGTCAGTCTGCTCTATATATGGCGGTGTACGGGCTGGCCTTTTCAGCTATCAAGTCTTCAAAAAGGGAACGAAAAACCGGTCTTGTTGGGGGGGGGAAAAAACCACTCAAATGCTAGTGATAAGACAGACAGCACATGCTCAGTTTTGACAGCCTTGTACCAATACATCTCTGCAGCACTGCATACACAAAATATCACGTTCGGTAAAACAACAGAGACACCAGAGTGGGTCGCTGTGCCGGGAGTGAAGCGGCTCTCGTTTACTGTCCTCGCGTCTCTCGAGCTAGCTAGCTTGGGCTCCAAATGGACAGAATCTTTAGTGTCGGGTTTCATTAACAGGCTATGCTAATCTCCGGATTGAGAGAGGTTTGCAGCCAGCAACGGTAAACAAAGATCCCTTTTATAATGTGACAATTTACTCCAATTCTGCACAGGAAATGGAGCGCTGAGCTCCAGATCGAATCAAAACTGAAATGTACGACAAAACAGCAGCCGCTACCACCACCTTTGATTTATAATCAGGGATGTTACTGTGTTGTTTAAACTTTTAAACCGATATCCGCACATTATTGGTTGGTTGCACAGATCAATTACCAGTAATTCGGGAACACCTTGCATAACGCGGTCCAAGATTAAAGCTAATTAGGATCTGTGAAACATCACAAACGTTTTCTACACTATTAGAAATACACATGTACTGTGCTGTGCTTCTGGGTTTGTTCCAGATACAAATGATACAAAAATAGTATTGCGCTTATATAGCGCCTTTCAAGAACAGTTCCTCGCAAAGCACTACAACCCTCGCTTCGTCGATACATGATTAAACTTTACAACCCTACATAAATACGCTCTGTCTCGGTGTCTGTGTGCGTGCCTCTCCGTGTGTGTGTGTGTGTGTGTGTGTGTGTGGTGTCAGACTGCGCGAGGAGGGGAATTCGCTGGAGAAACAGAATCGATAGCCTCTTGAAACTTGTTCATTAAGCAGTGGGGAAAATAATGCGCCAACTTTGAGCCCAGGCAGTCAGTTCACTACAGATAGAAACTCAGGGGAAATCAAACAGAACCCCCCTCCTCTCTCTCCTTGCATCTCTGCATTGAACAGGGAATTGAAGGGGGGTGGGGGGGGGGGGGCTGTGAGGGAGAGGCTTATTTGCAGATGTTAGAAAGAAAGAAAAAGAAATAAGCTAGGATGTATTTTCTACTGCTGCTGAGCGTTGCTATTTGGCCCTCACGTGGCGCGGCAGTGGTGTCAGGTTCCCTTTAAATAAGGCATTTTTTTATGTTATAAATTTAGCTGAGCACAAAAGTTATGCAAACATTCTAAATGCAAGTCACCTGGATTGAACACCTTTTAAACTTTGACTTTCACATGTTGGTAAATGGTCAAACCAATCAAAAACCTACACCATGAGAAGCCCTCCAGAGGCTTTTTAATAACGCACTACAACACGATATGTAAGAGAGTACCATGTGCACAACTTGTATGGAAGAGACTGTACTGAATAAATACCCTTGCCCTGCACACATCCTGCTGTATAAGCACTGCAGCTGACCTCCACTATGGTCAAAGGATTAGGAACAGTATCCTAATTTTCAACACTTGCAAAACGTATGTACACCAATGTTACGAGAAATACAATACAGCTTATCCAGTTATCTATACTGATTTCCATAAGAAAGACTGCTCTCTCATTGCCGCTCTGTGTTCCTTCCAATCTGAATGTGCAGAGCCCTAGAGTCAGGACCAGTTCCTCATAAAGGCCATTTCACGCAGTCCCTACAGTGGTAGAGGACTGTTCCACAGTGCGTGGAATATTACATTCCCCACCAACAAAAGGCAACTAATAAAAAGATAAATAAAAAATAAATAAAAAAGCAAGCACAGTTTTCTCTTTATAACACCGAAATGACGGACTTCGGTGTCACGTTCAAACGGAAGTCGTTTTAAATTGGCTTTGTGCTAAACATTAATGAGAGAAAAAGACGCAGGATCACCATGTATATACGCTGTGCTGGATCACTTGCTGCGCTGGATCACTTTCTGTGTGGAGTAGTGGTTAGGGCTCTGGACTCCTGACCGGAGGGTCGTGGGTTCAATCCCAGGTGGGGGACACTGCTGCTGTACCCTTGAGCAAGGTACTTTACCTAGATTGCTCCAGTAAAAACCCAACTGTATAAATGGGTAATTGTATGTAAAAATAATGTGTTATCTTGTAACAATTGTAAGTCGCCCTGGATAAGGGCTTCTGCTAAGAAATAAATAATAATAAAATTAATATACTGTATATATACGCTGCGCTGGATCACTATGTATATACGCTGTGCTGCATGCTTTCAGGGTCAATTCCCATGAGTCTCACAGTGGCAACAAATTACTTAAATTGAGTCCCTGTTAGTTAATTAAACTGGCTTCAAAAGAAAGCAGGTGAATACACAACAATGAATGTCTCTAAAATAACAATTCCAATTCCAGTTCTTTCGAAGGAATAGGCATTGGAATTGGACTGGATTTCAAAATGGAAATGGAATTGAAAAACAGGAATTGACCCCGACCCCAACAGCGAGTTGGTCTGTTCAAAGCTGGTCACATGGGCCGGAATCTCTGCTTTATAAAAAATATAATAAATGCAGGCAGAATGCCGTCTGCTTGCTCACGCATACAAACCCTTTCCACGTTATCATCTTTACACAGAACATCTGACAGTACTGTTACATTCACTCTGTGCGCGCGCGCGCGTGTGTGTGTGTGTGTGTGTGTGTGTGTGAGAGAGAGACAGACAGACTTGGCATCTGTTCACGGCCTTTCTTTAACAATGAGAGCAGGCCGGAGTGTTCTCTCTGGAATTTTACACCCCTCCCCCCTCCTCCTCCTCATTCTCTCTCTCCTGCTTTCCTGCAGAGACTAACCCCCCTTGCTGCCACCCATCCCCCACACCAAGCCTCCCTCAGCTCAGCTTATTAACATATCAAAGCGCTGGGGCTAACTAATGCCCCCCGCCCCCTCCTCCCTTTCTTCTATTCCATGCAGCGCTCTGGGATCACCTCAAGTTCCTTTAAGAGCAAGTCCTTTTCTAGCATTAAAGGAGAAACTTAACATGGTGTTTTATAACTAGGGAAGGGAGCGCAGGCAGTGTGCAATGTGCACTCAGGCACACAGGGTTACAATCTCACACTGGCCCTGTGTTACAGAACTACCCTTAATTACTTAAATGATCAGGAGCTTGAGCAGGGTTAAAAACTCGCACTAGCCCTGCTGCTGCTGCACCCAGTCCTGGGGTTCAGGACTACCTTCAATTACATACATTAGTAAATGACCTGGAGCCAGGAGTTTGAACAATCAGGCTCCTGTTCTATAAGTCTCCCTCCCCCCCACAGCTACATGAACAGTTCCAAAAAGTAAACCCACAGACTGAGGTTTGACATTGATGTTGTGAGGATTACAATCAGATCATAAGAGATTTAGCAGGGGACTGTCACACCACAGGAGAGCAACCAAACACAAAGCAAACCCGCACAGAGAGATCGTCCCTGCGCACTCTGAAACAAGCATGGGGCACTGCTTTTCACTGGGGATCCTTAAAAAAAAAAAAAAAAAAACAGAACTCATTTTGCTGTAGCCTCCTCTGTGGAACTGAACACAACTAGAAACTCTTATAAGACCACAACACTGCACGGGTTGTCGGCATACAGTTTTTTGTCTTGTGTCAATAAAATCCTGTTTTTTTAGAGCCATTTTTAACATGTTTGTGAAACTAAACTCGAGCGTAGACAAACTGCACTGTCAAGAATGTCTTTCTTTAAAATGTGATCGAGAGAGATCAGTGTCTGTTTTTTATTATTCAGTCTTTCTTTCTCCCTTTTTTTTCTATCTTGAACTTCTCTTTCTTATAAAAAGTAAAGAGAGTCCCACAGAAGGCCATCTAATATAACACAACAACAGACTTCTAGTGGAAGCGTTTCCCTCTTACGGAGTTTCTCTTTGGTATCAACGCACGCAGAGACGGAGGACTCTCCAGCTCCCATTGTATTAACCTGCAGGATTCACTTTAGTGCATTTTCTGAAAGGAAGAAACATCTACAAATATTACAGAAAGTTTAGGTGCTCTGAAACTTAAGCTTCTTACACTTTCACTGCTATTTTTATTGAGAAGATTTTTTGCTAAAATTTGCACGGGGTTAAATGCTTTAAAAAAACAAACAAAAAAACAGCCCCATGAGGTTTACAACATTGCAGTGGTGTCTCTGGACAGGTTTTGGGAAGGTTGACAAACACTGCTGGGTGAATTAGACCTCTCCCCTCCTCTCCTAAGGCAGTGAACCCTATCCCCCTCCCTGTACAGTCGCCATTGCTTTTGAGACTAAATGGAAAAATCAAAGTGAATGACATTAGGTAAACAGACAGCTCGTTGCCAGGGCGACGGCGAAGGGCTGACCTATCAGTGGCCAGCCTGCGTCGCCCCTCGCCTTCCGTGGTCTCCTTGGTGATGTGATTGGCACATGACTCTGACAGGAGACAGAGGCTGACATTCAATCCTCATTCAGCTCAAGAGAGACAGGGAAATAAACACAGGCAGAAAGCACTCTGTGCCGCACGCAGGAGAGAGGTTTCGAGTAGCACAGTGCACACTGCTCCAGAGCAAGAGGGGCCGGAGACAACAAAGCAAGACACCTTCCATAGAATCTGAATCGAAGTCTGCATCAACCAAAAGTGCAACCTAGCTCACTGCGCTTCACCACATGGTTCTTGAAATCAAGAATAGTGTGTTTTATTGTGGGTACAAATATACACTCTCCCTGTCAATCATTTGATCTTATTATGCATGAAAAGAAGGAAGGAGGAGGCTATAGATGAAACTCCTGATGCTGTTAGGTAATCGCACACCAGTAAAAGCTAAACTAGGTATCAGTTTAGCACAGTGCTGGAGTCGAGGAGACAGCAGACAGTGCTGTACTACCTTTAAATGAACTCTTTAGCTTTCAGTGCTAATGTTTTACTGTAGTGCAGCCACATCACAATGTGGGACCTCTAGGCTTCCTACAGAGGTCACAGTCAGGCTCCCCAAAGCACAGCGACTAAATCCACACTAAGCCACAACATGCATGCTGTCAAAATAACAGCACTGAGCTTTGCAGTGATTAGTATTTAAAACATTCAGATCAAGTGTTTGTAAGTGAAAGGAACGTTAGAGTGCGAGAGGGCTGAGTTTTGAACCACACTGCCACATGTATTTGATTGTGTCTGTGTGTAATTGATACCTTGTACAGGATTGAATCCAGCTGGTCTCATGGCTGGGTCTGCTGGACACGGGTTGTTGTAATACTAAGAGAACCTTATAGACTTCTCAAATGTTTGTCATAGAAAGACTTCTAGCCGAAACGTTAGTCACAGAATTTAAAAAATGTATTAGTGCTACTGCTTATACTACTGTTGTACAGTCATTGATGGAATAAACATGGGTTATTGATTCTTCTACTATTAATAAACATACTATTTTTATAAATAGATTGAAGCAAGAAAGCGTCACTGAAGGTGTCAGGTCTAGGTTATAGCCTCCCTTACAGAATCACAGCAAGTCCAGGTCTGTAAGTGATTTAACCTTCCCTCCCATTCCCTTACAGTGCGGTTTAGACCAGCAGCATGGTAAACATTTACAACAGGCCAGCACAGACCCCAGAGACTATTAGCATGTGTCCCTTAATCCTGCACTGGATGGATGGATGGATGGATGGATGGATGGAGAGAGAGAGAGGAAGGACAGAGAGAGAGGAAGGAAGGAAGGAAAGAAAGAGAAAGAAAAAGAAAGAAAGAAAGAAAGAAAGAGACAGAGAGAGAGACCCCATACTTGGGTATTCCTCCTGCAGACTGACACACACACAGTCGGACAGAGAGCATCATATTAAACCATTAAGTTGTGTTTGTGTAATTTGATACATTACGTTTAGACTTAACTTTTGCGGTTAACACAATTAGAGTAAGTTATCGTAAAAATATAGTTCGAGAAAATAAAAAGAACTAGGTGCCAGTTAAAAATGCTCCACAATTACAAAAAGTAACCTGCCCTCAAAAGAGGACAATGGCAATTAATGGGTTAATAAACAGCCTGGTTGTCTTCTCGTGAGCGTTTCTGCTTCCTCCCCCCCTATTCAGACAGACAGACAGACGCAAGCAAACCAGACTCATGGGGTCAAATTAAAATAGCACTGGCAGCCTCCACTCGTACACTCTGCAAAGCTCTGGTACTGGGAAGTGTTGAGGCTGCTGCTTCATTCTAACTCTACCCTACAGCACTCACACAGACACAGGGGTGGACACAACACTCCCATTGCACAGCAGCGTGATCCATTCCTGGTTCTGCTGTGGGTTTAACTGAGCTTGTTACCTATACACTGGGGCTAATCAAGCTCAGAGTAAAACCTGGAACGGGTGAAACTTATTTCAGTTCCTGCAGACACACCCAGGCATAAGAATTACTCACTGCTTCAAATCAATAGACAGACGCCATGCTATACAGAGACCTGTTATAATAAGCAGTACTCGGATAGATGGGGGCTGTCCATTTACTGCTGTAGAGACAGTACATGAAATATTAGCAAAGGACTTCACAGTAGAGACATGAAATGATTTGGGGCACACAGAACCTCACACACAGACTCAAGAAATGACATTCATTTATAATGTAGCATCGCCAACTGAACAAGCCGAGATACAAATGTGTTGTTTTACGTTGCTGTTTTACATTCAGAAACACAAAGACATTGAAAAAGACTTCTAGTCAAAATGACGTCACTTCATTTTAGTATGTATTTATTTTTAAAGTAATGCAAGCAGTGCACTACTGGTCCCCAGGCCTCAATCCAATTATCCAGGCGTCAATCTCTTACTGAGAAACTTAAATAAAAAAAAAACAGCTTACAGCGTTCCTGAAATAAAATAAAAAGAAATGACGCGTAATAAAATAATACAGCAAGCACATCAAGTTTGAGGAATCCTATCGTAGCCTGCGGCCAGCAGAGTCACTGTGTGTTCTAGGAATAATATCAGGACTCGGATTCCGGTCTCCGGAGAATTTCGGATGGGGAACGAGGAATCAAGCGGCAGTTTGGGGACAATGATCCTCTTGTCCACGGAGGGCACGGAGCAGCAAACGATTAAAAACACGAAGCCGAGGACTGCAGTCCAGGCAGAGCTAGCCCTGGCGCTGGGGGGGCGATGTCACAGCGTTACATTCTGACGGTATGATCATCTTCAACAAATACACCGTGGTTATCGCCACACCGCGGTATAGTGTATTTTTATTATACAGCTATTAAAAAAAGTATAAAAGCCATTAGTTTGTTTTAAAGTAGTTCTTTAAATAAATACACAGAGGTCATGTTCAAAATAAAATAATAAAACGGTATGCAACTTGGGGACAGAAACCACAAACTACATACCACGGTAAACCGTGAACCCCATAACCATGGTATGCAAAAACGATCATGGCGTCAAAACCGTGGCAATGTAAACCACAGAATAACGTGAAACCGATATACTGCGACATCCCTATGTTTTTTTTACTGTATTACATGTTAAATATTATACTGAGTTAATATTGTATATACGGTGCTGTACCATACAAGCTTATATCCGTAAAATGAACACAGACGCTGCATTGAGTTTACTGCACGTTTCACACGCAAACATTGGCCGGAAATCTGTCCACTGCGGGACGTTCGCAAGAAGGGTCTTCTGTACCGTTGACCAGGTCTCCTGGTCCTACTCTACAGCCACCCGCATACATAACTGATCCAATCTTTTAACAACGCAGTTACAAACCAGGTAACTGAGTATCAAAAGGAAAAGTCCGGAGGTCCCGTACAGACAAACCCGCCATCCGGTTTGAATCTAAACCCAATATGAAGTGAGCCAGCTGTCCACCGAGCTGGACTGGAGGGACAGCCTGCTACTGAGCAACGGGAAGGAGGGCAAACGCAAGCAGCTCCCGAAATGTCAAGATTGCACCATTTCTAAATACTACTACTACTATACTACTACCAACAACAACAATAATAATAATAATAATAATAATAATAATAACAATAATAATAATAACAATAATAATAATATAAACACCATGAGTTTTTTTATTTAGGGCTTTGTGACATTTCATTTTCCAGCGCTTCCGTGGTTTAAACGCTTGGCTAGTCTGGCCCTGCGCGTTCTTAACAGCACGCCATGGCGGACGCTCACACCTGCACTGCGGAATACCCATGGAAACCCTGCAGCGGGGTTCCTGCGGTCAGTCTCACAACCTGTCACGCTGGGGGCTGTACGCAGACAGAGAGCAGCCTTCGATACTGAAATCCGTGTTCGTGGTGAATCTTCTTTCTTTTTTCAATCTCTCTCTCTCTGCTCTCTTTCAATGCGGAGATCAGCAACTGGCAGTTAATTAGCTTCTAAATGTCAAATATCGGCGGCTGCGGTGAACGGGAGCCGATGACAGCGCTTTCATTATTTATTTATTTTGCTCCGCTCCACTCCCAGCTACTTCTAATTTCATGCTCTGTCATTATGCGTTTAAAATGTACTCGCAGCCAGGAACCCTTCTCTCCATCAGAACAGCGGCTCAAGGTTGGTTTGGGCGGGGTGGGGGGGGAGGAGGGAGTTTATTTCCATTCCTGTTCAAGTCTCCCTTACACACTCAACTATTGTATTGTGTCTTCAATGGATTTGATTGTATATTTTACTATACATTATTAAAAAATAAATAAAACAGATAGCCCATAAGCACAACATACCTCAGTGTGGATCCCCACATGGTTCTTGTGCGTTTTATATTGGTATGGATGTATACATACATACATACTCTCTCCATCTCATCGAATGATTGTCTTTTAACAGAATGATCCATCATTAAATGACCATTTGATACAAGTAGCCCATCAGGACCATCCCCTGTATCGTGATGCATAGCACATGAAGACCTTCTCCTTGATACATACAATAACCTTTTATTTCGGGCGTTTCATTTTCTGGTGTTTGCGCTGTTTAAATGCTCTGGGAGTTCTTAAAAGGTGTATTAGCACTCTGAAAACGATCCCAGCTGACTGGAGCACAAAGCTGCCAGTGTGTCACTGACGATCTGGAAAAGCCAGTTCCGCAGAGAGAGAGAGAGAGGATCTGCTTTCCTCTAAGAGACACTGAAACCAGACCCTGTCGTGCAAGTCTGGATAGTGAGGCAGACAGACCGGGGCTCAAACGCTGCACCACAGAAATTCAAAAAGAAAACAAAGTATCAAGCACTGTGCTGATTGCTTTAATTGGAAAGACAATTATTTTTATTATTTCAAGTCACAGAGGATATGGATGAAAAATCCTGTTTCAAACACCCAGTATCTGAGCTGAACCGTGCAGAGCTATAAAGGGAGCAGGTCTCCCCTCCTCCTCCTCAACCCTTCTCCTCCTTACCTGTCTTTTCCTTGATTTCACAGAGCACGCTGAAGAGAGCTGGCTTCATCCGGTGACAGTTCAACGCGTGTTTCCTGTTGAACACAAACGATACAAACGCATTAGAACACAGCCTTCAGACAATACTGTGCCAACATCTCCACAGAGCTACCTGAACTGCAAGAAATAACTACAAACTCCTCCTGTCATGCACAGCAATATGGAGCTGTCAAATAAAGGACTCCCCACAGCTCTGCTGGGGTCACACAGAAACTGTACACTTGCTGTTCAGTCTAGTTTGCAAACGGTACATTTGATACAAACAGGCCTTGCCAGTTGTCCCATATTGACCCCTTATCTAATGTAACAAAAAAAACACCGGAGTCTTATTTCCTTCCCTATTGCACAGCAGTTTCACTCATGCCAGGTTTTAAAAATGTCCCTGATGAGCCCCAGTGTGTACAGGTTACAAGCTGAGGTGTGTTTACTCAACTCGGAGTAAAACCAGGAGTGGATCAAGTTGCTGTGCAATGGGAGTCTTATTACCATCGCTGAATTTATTAGGGCATGGTTGAAATCCCACCAGCTTACCAGTGGAAGTCCTTGAGCAGAAGGGATGACAACTGCTGGTTTTAAGCACAGAAAATACGCTGAGCATTGCCCTGCATCGCTTCTTAAAATGCATGCATTTGTTTTATTCCTATTTTTAGATTAAAACCAACTTCTGCTATGCTTCGATCAGTATTTCTGTGTGAAAGAAATCCCAGAACTCATTCTTCCAGTCCCTCGGCTCCCTGCTGTTGTGACAGGCGTGTGAGAAAGCGAGAGTTAGATTGGCATTTTTAAATCCACCTGGGTATTCAAACATATATAGGAGCATCTCTCCGAGAGGTATAAGAGGAGCAGAATCTCTTTAGCTGCACGTAATGGGGGTAAAGTGCAGCAGACAGACAGACATCCCTTTTATTTGAAATGTTTGTAACGAGACATGCAATAATTCATTGATGAACTGATTATTGATCAGCATGGCTTTTATTTTTGCAAGTCTCAATTATACACTCATTAAGTTGATCAATCGCCCAGGTGCCCTACAAGCTAGCTGCCCAGTAACACGTGCATCATAGGATTCACAGTCACGTTATCCGTTGCGTTTCAAGTTGTTTTTGAATGAGTGTTCTTTGCACAGATTAGGATGGTTTTTTTTAACCCATGAGAAGAGTGCTATATATTAAATTTAACTGTTTTATAAATTGCTACAGCCCTTTTCCTAAAGAAAAACAACAATTCACATTTCTATAAAACAGAAATGAAGAACAGAGATAAAAAATGTGGTTTTAATTGTAAAAAAGCTAGTTTGTAGAAATCTAACATTAAAAGTTTAAAACAAGAAATAGGATCTGTTCCCTTTTCGGGTTTTAGTCAGAAGCCTAGCGGCAGTGTTCTGAATGAGCTGCAAGCGAGACGCCACATGTTTTGAGATCCCAGAGAAAAGTGCATTACAATAATCAATTCAAGATGAAACAAAGGCATGCATTAGTCTTTCAGCATCAGATACAGAAATAGGTCTAACTATATTTCTCAAATGATACAAGGTTACTTTAGTAACTTGCCTAATATGAGTCTCGAATGATAGATCAGGGTCAAAGATGACCCCTAAATTTCTCATCTCTGTTTTATCAGAATTCAACACTGGATGCCTGCAAGGCAAGCAGCTAACAGCACCCAAGCAGAAGTATTTCCTGTCTTTAAAAGACAAATAGAGCAGATTATCATGAGCGTAACAATGGAAGTTCACTCCAATAGGGAAGACTTTGAATACACACCAAGGATGGGAGCATGACTCCTATTGCATAGCAGTTTCTTCCATTCCAGGTTTTACCACGAGTTTGTCTTATTAAACTCATAGCAAAACCAGGAATGGATCAAACTGCTATGCAGTGGGAGTCTTATTTCCATCCCTGCATACAGATAAATACAAGCAAGAAGTCTCGTTCAATGCGTTTCATGCAACACAAGCTACTTGAAATTCACGCCGATACGAGCCGAAACGTTTTCTCCATGTCAGCTGGTCGTCATCTGAATTGCATTAAGCAGTGCGGCCAATGCACTAACCCTCAAAGAGAAAGCAACAGCAACACTGCTGGGGCTGGGAAGAGGAGACTGCCTTTCACTATTCAATGAGAGATACCCGATACTGCAAAACAACTCTTTAAGTAATAAAACAAATAGATAGCACACGTAATGCATTTAGTGGCTGATGTGTCTGAGCTCGAGCCGTTTGGGGAAAGGCGAGATCAATAGATCTGGATACAAGACGCTGCAGCACAATGCAAGCTTACATTCCAGCAGCGTCCTTCGTGCAAGCATCACAGATCCCTATACAAAAAGTACATTTGAAGAGAGCCAAATGCTAACTGAAATTATATATATATATATATATATATATATATATATATATATATATATATATATATATATATATATATATATATAGACACACACACACACACACACACACATACATATACACACACAGGTCTGGAGCCAATATTTAAAATCATTCCTGGAATATGCACCCCTAATAGACAGGGGTACAGAATGGGCTGGGTTTGGTCATCGCTATGAACTTCTGTGCAATGCACGGAGAGACCTTGTGATGAAATAGGCGGTTTATGTCCCAGTCAGTACCGACTTGAGAAAGGCAATGCTATGTTATATAATGGGATCCCTATGAAGAAATGAGTGGAGTTGGCCAGTATTGGTCGCTGCAATGCAATCCAGTGGGTTCCCGATGATGAAATGGGTTGCGCTGGTCATTACTGACCTGTGCAATGCAATTCAATGCTATACAGTTGCATCCCTGCAAGAACGGCCTGTGCAATGCAATCCAACGAGATCCCAATGGTGTACCAGGTCGAGCTGGTCATTGAAATGTACAGTGCAATTCAATGCAATGTAATGGGTTGACCTAATCAGTACTGAACTGTGCAATGCAATGTGATCCCTATAGTAAATACTGGTCTATGCCCTGCAATACAAGTTTTCCAATGGTAGAACGGGTTGAGTTGTACCGAGTACTGAACTGTGCAATGCAATGGGATCCCAATGATGATAGCCCGTGCAGTGCAATGGAATCCTCTGGCAGTGCGAAAACACTGCACTTAAACACACAGTGGCATGCAATACCTATGCTGGACCAAAAGGGTTCCAGCCTCTGGCCAACACAGGGAACAGGAAGCCCATAGCAGTATCCTGTTAAGAGGTTTCACTAACAAGTAACTAACACGGCCACAAGCTATAAAAAAGCTCCTGGCTAGAGAAGCCAGGCAGTCGTCCAGCTGTGGAGTGCTTTATCACACACCAGCCTGACCGATGACAATGACAGAATGGCTTGTGTGTGCTGCAATGCAAAAGGATCCCTATGAGAATAGCTTGTGAAATGCAATGGGGTGGGATGCCAGTGGAAGAATGGGCTGAGTGTGATAGTGCAAGGCTGTGCCAAAAAAAAAATAAAAAAAAAAAAACAAAAGAAAGAAAAGGAAAGAAACACGCGCAGTATGTTTTCCTGTTGACCAGAAAGACAGTGTCTCTTCAAACAGGATTAGCAGCTTCACCAGGAGTACCTGTTACAAGCTCTCATAATTACACACTGGCATGCCAAATGCATGATACATATTCACTGCCAGCACGAAGGCAGCGCTACACTGAGTGGAACAGACACACGCCATGTCTGCAAAGACATTCCACTCGCATTGAGACCTGCTCCTGTGCCGGAATGCAGGCAGGCAGCTCAACAAGTTTGCTTCACAGGACTTGACACTGAAAAGGAAATATAACTTTGAGCTGGCAGTGCAAAACACACACTGGATCTCACTTACATGTCACCTCAAATACATTGAGAGACCACAGCCGTAACACAGTGCCAGGCTTATTCAGAGGGACGTCCTCTTCAGAAAAAAAGCAAAGGGATGAATAATTGAACAGAGCAGAATAATAAAACCAGCTGCTTCTTTTGGAGAGAGAAGTCACATTCAGATAATAAAAATTAAAAATGATTATTAAAAATGATTCTCAGTTCTTTGTAGCTTTCAGTATGATCATCATCATCATAATAATAATAATAATAATAATAGCTAATAAATGCTGCTAATAATAATAATAATTAAACACGCTAAAATTTATACGTTAACCCTTTCAGTCCTCATCTTCGCACCATATGTTAACACATGCCATCAGAAATCACGTTGTAACCTCACGCGACTCCTAGGTCCCTATGGAGGATAATTTGTGTCAAAATAACTAAATAAAACGAAATATATAGATAAATAAAATATGAAATAAATAAATATCTAAATACATTACATTTTTCTATGCATTTATTTATTTATTTAGATATTTATTTATTTTGGTTTTTATTTTTGGCACAATCTTTTCACTCTGGTATTTCTCACTGAGTGCCAATCACACTGGAAGGGCAGCACAATCCAGTAAGTGAATCGATGATGATCTAGTAACTTTGTCCTGGGTTGTGTAGGGGCGTTGACTGCAGTTTTACAATGCTTGCAAGTTGCAACGCTGGGCTGTGTAGATTCGGTCCAGTCGTTTTTCCTTTTATAAAAGGAAATTGGAAAACAACATGTTTTTTTTTGTTTTAGCTTTGTGAGCAGAGGAAAAAAATAAAATAAAAACAAAGTCGTTTTCCGATTTTATAGAATTAAATACAAACGCGATTTTTGGCTTGTTTCACCATCAGATTTGTGTAGTGTGTTAGAACATAAGAAAGTTTACCAAACGAGAGGAGGCCATTCAGTCTATCCTGCTCGTTTGGTTGTTAGTAGCTTATTTATCCCAGAATCTCATCAAGCAGCTTCTTGAAGGATCCCAGGGTGTCAGCTTCAACAACATTACTGGGGAGTTGGTTCCAGACCCTCAATTCTCTGTGTAAAAAAGTGCTTCCTATTTTCTGTTCTGAATGCCCCTTTATCTAATTTCCATTTGTGACCCCTGGTCCTTGTTTCTTTTTTCAGGTCGAAAAAGTCCCCTGGGTCAACATTGTCTATACTTTTAGAATTTTGAATGCTTGAATCAGATCACCGCGTAGTCTTCTTTGTTCAAGACTGAATAGATTCAATTCTTTTAGCCTGTCTGCATACGACATGCCTTTTAAACCCGGGATAATTCTGGTCGCTCTTCTTTGCACTCTTTCTAGAGCAGCAATATCCTTTTTGTAACGAGGTGACCAGAACTGAACACAATATTCTAGGTGAGGTCTTACTAATGCATTGTAAAGTTTTAACATTACTTCCCTTGATTTAAATTCAACACTTCTCACAATATATCCAAGCATCTTGTTAGCCTTTTTTATAGCTTCCCCACATTGTCTAGATGAAGACATTTCTGAGTCAACATAAACTCCTAGGTCTTTTTCATAGATTCCTTCTTCAATTTCAGTATCTCTCATATGATATTTATAATGCACATTTTTATTGCCCGCATGCAATACTTTAACTTTTCTCTATTAAATTTCATTTGTCATGTGTCTGCCCAGTTCTGAATGCTGTCTAGATCATTTTGAATGACCTTTGCTGCTTCAACAGTGTTTGCCACTCCTCCTATTTTTGTGTCGTCTGCAAATTTAACGAGTTTGCTTACTATACCAGAATCTAAATCATTAATGTAGATTAGGAATAGCAGAGGACCTAATACTGATCCCTGTGGTACACCACTGGTTACCTCGCTCCATTTTGAGGTTTCTCCTCTAATCAGTACTTTCTGTTTTCTACATGTTAACCACTCCCTAATCCATGTGCATGCATTTCCTTGAATCCCTACTGCGTTCAGTTTGAGAATTAATCTTTTATGCGAGACTTTGTCAAAAGCTTTCTGGAAATCTAAATAAACCATGTTGTATGCTTTGCAGTTATCCATTTTCAATGTTGCATCCGCAAAAAAGTCAAGTAGGTTAGTTAGACATGATCTCCCTTTCCTAAAACCATGCTGGCTGTCTCCCAGGATATTGTTACCATATAGGTAATTTTCCATTTTGGATCTTATTATAGTTTCCATAAGTTTACATATAATAGAAGTCAGGCTTATTGGTCTGTAGTTACCTGGTTCGGTTTTGTCTCCCTTTTTGTGGACTGGTATTACGTTTGCTATTTTCCAGTCTGTTGGTACAACCCCTGTGTCAAGAGACTGTTGCATGATCTTGGTTAGCGGTTTGTAAATAACTTCTTTCATTTCTTTGAGTACTATTGGGAGGATCTCATCCGGCCCAGAGGATTTGTTTATTTTAAGAGCTCCTAGTCCCTTTAACACTTCTGCCTCTGTTATGCTAAAGTTATTTAAAACTGGATAGGAACAGGTGGACATGTGGGGCATGTTGTCCATGTCCTCCTTTAAAAACTTGTGAAAAGTAATCATTTAATACATTTGCTATTTTTTTTTCTTCATCTATGATTTTGCCATTTGTGTCTCTTAGACATTTAACCTCCTCTTTGAATGTTCTCTTGCTGTTATAATATTGGAAAAACATTTTGGAATTGGTTTTAGCCCCCTTAACAATGTTCATTTCTATCTCTCTCTTGGCCTTTCTAACTTCCTTTTTGACTTGTGTTTGCAGTTCCAAGGACTCTTTCTGTGTACTTCGTTTCTGGTCCCTTTTAAACGCTCTGTAAAGTGCCTTTTTTCGCTGAATATTTTTTTTTAATTGATCTATTAAACCATTTTGTTTTAGATTTAGATTTGTCTACTTTTGGGATGTAATTGTTTTGCGCCTCTAGTAGCACATAGTTAAGTATGTTACATACATGTCATTCTTTATGTATTTATTTTTTGTTGCCAAACCATATGCCCTGCATGCCACAGTGACCACTAAAATATAAACCAATTTGTTTTTATATACAGTAGTTGTAGCTTAATCACCTGAAAGACCTGGGGCTCGTTTGTATATCATACAGTGTCATACTTGTATAGCGTTTCTATATAACTTTGCTCACACAAACTGCACATGATAACTGATCGAAAGACCTATCATATTTGAATTTACGATCTCGCAATACAGAAACGAGCCCCCTGGTTGTACAAAAAAATTCTCATTGCGCTCAAATGAGCTGTGTGATGGACTAGGATTGCTGGAAACAGGGGCGGGACTTGTGGTATACAAACCCGGTTCCCGTTCCAAGGAGTCCGTTGCTTCACTATTATTATTATTATTATTATTATTATTTATTTCTTAGCAGACGCCCCTTATCCAGGGCGACTTACAATTGTTACAAGATATCACATTATTTTTGCATACAATTACCCATTTATACAGTTGGGTTTTTTACTGGAGCAATCTAGGTAAAGTACCTTGCTCAAGGGTACAGCAGCAGTGTCCCCCTACCTGGGATTGAACCCACGACCCTCCGGTCAAGAGTCCAGAGCCCTAACCACTACTCCACACTGCTGCTGCTGCTATGCAGTTGTGGGAAAAAAAAAAAAAAGTTTTTTAACTTAAAATGAGTTAAAATGTTCACCTATTTAGCAACCTCTTTTAGAGGATGTTAATTTGAATGGTTTCTTCTGTCGTCAGTTCTCGATTCTACACTGACTCCAACCAGCAGACCCGTTGGTAGATAATCGAACTCACCAGCGGCAGTGTCCCGCGCTTCCAATATGATTGACGCTCAATGACAAACACTAGAGTGAAAAGATCGTGCCAAAATGAAAAAATGAAATAAATAAATGTAATGTATTTCAATTTTTACTTATTTATTTATTTATTTATTTATTTAGTTATTTATTTATTTTTAATTTTGGCACGAATTATCCTCCACAGGTCCCAGTCTGATGTAGGGTAGAGATATGTAAAAAGCGTGGTCCTGTTCTCGTGTATACTCAACAAAAGGAGTTTATTCTTCAGCTCGACAAAAATCATTCAGGACTGAAAGGCTTCAGAAACTAGGTTTCATCTGTGTTATTGAGGTAGCAAAACCATTAAACAAAAATAATTCACGTCGGCAAACACTTCGGCTAGTGCCTTCATAGACGTTTAGGTTAAACTAGCAAAAACTAAGGGGTCGTATTCATAAAGCATTAGCGTGCCGTTAAATACACAGATCCGCAATGGCACGACAAAACTTTAGGAACGCAGGAAGCTTGACTAGATATTCCAGTCCAGATCTTTGTTCCAGCCAGGACCTAAAATCCATTACACAATAAACTCAGGTAAACCTGGAGTGGAATCATTCTAACAGGACCGGAGCTGACCACCTTTAGGATAAAATGCTCGTCCACATGACTTGTAGTTTCTTAAAAGTTCAGTTTTCAATAATAATAATAACAATAATACTGCATGAAGAGGTTCTTGGTTTGACGTGTCAGTTCCCTTCTACACCTGTGTATTAACCCTGCTGCTACAACGGTACGTCAGGACCCTCCATGTTTCAGTAGAGGTGATATTAATTTTAAACGCTTATCTATATGTTAAAACATGTGGAATCTAAACGCTGAGAAACATACCAGTGAAACATAGATGTTGACCCTTTACAGTGTACTAACTCATACAGTATTATAAGGTCATTTATTTAACTTTCAGTCGTGTCTAACATACTTTCAGTGTCCCCTCCAATCTTTAAAACCTGTTAATTTTACAAAAACTAAGAATCAAAATGCATTTCAAGTCCTCTTAAGCACTCTCATCGTGTTGTGTTTCTTCATTTTGCAACATTGACATGATTTCTCGCTCCTTTAAAAAATACAGGAGTTAAAAGCAAGCAGGAAACGCTTTGAAAAGATGGCCTGTGGTGTTCTAGGCTTGTAGTCTTACACATATTGAGACTGTACTCGTTTATTGTACACTGAAATGCAGTGGATGGCAATAAGACTTCTCAGTGAAACCAGAGTGGCCCGACGGCCAGAGAGCTACGAGAGCCTCACTTCCATCCCCGCACACACACTCACATTAACAACTGCAAATGCAAGTAAAACACAAATATTACAGTTCAATTGCATTTACTGTAGCTGTGCAAAGATGATAAAGTAATGGTAGATGAATGGAATGTAAAGAGCATGCAGGGCTCACACACAACAGAAGGGTAGAACACAGATAAAAACACACACACACCACACACACACACACACACACAACATAAAATAGCTGAACCCCGTAGCTATGCAACTGACTGCAGTACAGAATTCCTGCCTCAAATCAATGCCTAATTGTGTTGCAAAGAATGCAGCAGAACTTAGCTGGGGCTGATGAAGCTGGCAGTAACACCAGGAATGGGTGAAATTGCTGTTATTTCCATCTCTGATGTGCAGATCTGCACAGTATGTAGTCTGATAAGATTTCTCCCCGGTGACACTTTGCACTCTCCTCCTAATCTGCACTTCAAACAGCACGCCAGGACAATCACAGCAGCAAGTTCACATACATTTAGACTGTCAAGACAGTCTTAACTAAAGAATCTTAAAGTGTTGTCACTTTTTTATTTATAACAATAACTAAAGATATGCGATGCACTGCTGCATATTCAAAACAAGGTCTTTAAGCGAGATGTAAATCGCAAAATCAACCCTCATCATGAGGGGATGGAAATAAGGCTCCCATTGGGCAGCAGCTTGATCCAATCCTGGTTTTTTGCTATGGGTTTAACCCATTAAGTACCAAAGAACACAAGCTGTATTTATGCAATTTGATTCATTACATTTAGGCTTAACTTTTGCAATTAACTAAATTAGAGTAAGTTATCATAACACTATAGTTAGAGAAAATTAGAAAAAGCAGGTAAATGGCAGTTAAAAATGCTCAAAAAAATGACAAAGTAGCCTGTCCTGAAATAAGAACAATGGCACTAATGGTTTAATAGAACACACCTGAGCTTGGCACACACACACTGTGGCTAATAAAGCTCACAGTAAAACCTGAAATGGGGGAAGCTGCTTTGAAACAGGAGGTCTTTTCATGCCTGTCGTGCTTGCAGTATCTTGAGTAGCATTGGAGATGTAATTTCACGTTTAATTCCTCATTATTTTACTCAGTTACAAATGCAATAATACAAAAAAAAACAACAAATGACCATTAAAACAGGACATCAGAAATGTCTTGGAAGGACAAGAGTCCGTTCATCAAGGACCGGCCTTTCTGAGCGCAGCTCACACTGGAGACTAGAGCACTGTTTAGCATGCAGGATCTGCTGCCTCCAATCTACTCATGCCAACTTTTTTTTTAATTTGATAAATTCAAACTCAGTCAAGAGTCCTCGAATTACTAAAATGGTGCATAGATTGGAAACAACAGCACAGTTTCACCCCATTCCAGTCTTTAATACACACTTGATTAGCCACAGTGTATAGCTAACAACTCAAGTGTGTCTTATTAAACTTATTAAATAAAACCCAAGAATGGATCAAACTACACCACAGGGCTGGAAATAAGACTCTCATTGCACAGCAGTTTGATCCATTCCTGGTTTTTACCACGAGTTTAATAAGACACATCTGAGCTTGTTACCGACACACACTGTGGCTAACCAAGCTGGTAGTAAAACCTGGAATGGGTGAAACTGCTATGCAACAGGAGTCTTCTTTCCAGCCCTGTTTAATGTTATTTTTTTTGTATTCTTTGTATTTGTAGATTTGTGTACCTTTGTTTGGCAGACATCATGCATTGAATCTGGGCTGCCGAGAATCTCAGTGCTGAATGTCACCATGTAAACAAAGCAAACATTACAATGTTAGTGAACCACTGCCGAATCTTAAAGCCATGGGAACTGCTGTTTCAGGAACAGCGGCTTGTAAACCTGGTTCCAGGAGACCTAGTCTGAGGCAACTTTGCTGTATCAAACCCCAAGTCTCTCCTGGTGTGCAGCGCAGTGGCCTGAGACCTGGTCTCCTGAAACCAAGTTCCAAGCCAGAAAGTGGCGTTGTGTTCCCCTAGCTTGGGTAGCAAGTGGGTTATATTTCAACACACCTAAACAGTGGTAAACAGATCTTAATACCGTCCCTCTAATTATACAAGCCTGTCACTATTTTTCATTGTATGTTGGTTAGTAAGTGACCGTCTATATTTAAAATAAACCACAAGGTGTACTATGTTATTTGATTATATTTAATGTCAATATCTGTTTTATATACTTTTGATTTTGCTATTTATATTGCATTTAAAAATAGATTAGAAAACACAAACACACGTGTGTTGCCCCGCGTTTATCTAAGATGCCAGACATTCATAAAGTGCTAGAAACGTGTGACTTTTGTAGCTGTATCGATCCGAATAGATAAAGATAATTGAGTGTGGCTTTTTATTGACTTCACATGTGAAACAAAAGGCGGTAATCCGCACAACACCCGCCACTAAACCCAAAAACCTGTTTCAAGCAGCCGGTTCTCAACTTAAGGATATTTTCCTGTTTCATTCCCCGGTCCTCCGATTCATACACTGGTCACAGGTTATTGTGTGAAATGTAAATCCTAAACTTCAGTAACAGCACAGTCGCGGCTAAGAACAAAATCCGAAAGAATGGCTTCGTACTCGGACTTCATGAAAATGCTAATGACTAGAGTAGAGCTACCAAAAGCACGGGTTCCACAAAGCAAGGCGATTTCTCAAGAGTCCCGGGTGACCATTTGTGGCCATTTGGCAGTCAAGTGTGACGAGGTGGGTGTGAAATAAAACTAATAAAATGGGTAGAATCAGTTTGCACGCTTATGCTAATTACTTACACCTTTGAAAAGGGAATAAACACACACCAACACACACTCAATCGTTTGCATTTAAAGAACAAACGTGAAATCGCGTAATATATACTGGATCTGCTTTAAAACGGGCTGCAACACCTCTGTTTAACCCGTCAAGTGCAACAATTGTGCTCATTTGAGCACAGGGTACTTTGTAATTTTTTTGGAGCGTTTTTAACTGGTTATTTTAATGTTCTCTTTAACTGTATCGTTATAACTTACTCTAATTGTGTTATCCGCAGAAGTTAAGGCTAAATGTAACGAATCAAATGACAAATACTGCTTGTGTTGCGATTATTTTTTTTATTTTTTTTTTTTAAAAGAAAAATAGTTTGGTGCTTATGTGTTAAATCTGCAAAGACTTCCAAATAACTGCATAGTAACAATTAGCATGTGAAGGCCACCATCGCTGCTAGCAGCGGTACTGAAAGCCCGAGGTTGTTCGACTTGTGTGAATATTTGAAGAGCACTAATGACTTGCACCGAGACGTGTATTATTATAGAAGCGGATAGATAGCTGATTTAATGAGTATCAAGTCTCTTTGTATGATTTAACCTGTCATGTGCCCTGTTCGGGCCGGGCTCATAGCCTCAAGCTATATGGGTTTAACAAATGCCCCCGTCCACAACAATAGAATGCTCATTCTGAATATATTATTATTATCAATTATTCAGAGTGAAAGTGCCTCGAACTGAACCCCCCCCTCCCCACGCACTGGACAAAAAGAAAAAAAGAAAAAATCACCTTTTGTTTGCCGTCCCCTCAGACACATCACCATCCCTCCCTCACGCACGACATTAGCACGGACACAGAAATAAAGAAATAAGAACAAAAGCGCCACTATAGAATGAAATACGCGACCGTACGGGGTTTTTATTTAAATTTTATTAATTAAGCACTTGAAATTGCATTGTCATAATTCAGAGATTGTGTGCCAGTGTTACCTTCTTAAGCCGCTTCAATCTACTTATTTTAAACAAACCAAGCCCTCTGTGGGTTTGCACCACGACCGTTTAAGAGGATCTGCAATACTATCTATAACTGCATAACATGTGTTGTGAAAAAAAATAAAAAACACGTTGTGTGTGAAGAACTGAACAACAAATGCACACACTGATAGTTACAGAACAGTTCAAATAAACAGTGTGTGTCACTCCTCTCCTGGTCCATTATGTGGTTACCACACACACACAACTCTCTCATTAAGTTAAGTGCATACAGTAAA
>NW_026708787.1:0-35013 GCF_902713425.1 Acipenser ruthenus
AGTCAACACATGCAAAAAGCGCAAACACCAGGAAAAGGTGTTAATAAAAGCAAGCCTCGCATAGGACAACTGGAAGATGCTGGCAAATGTTGGTCAACGGCTTATTTTTCCACCTGAGATTGCCACCACTAATCTTCGACAATTGTCTTTTGTTCTGGATCAGCACGCCTTGTTCAGCTGATAGAGATAACAGTGCCATGGAGGATGCTGTAAATGAGGCATAAACTGCTGTATGCTCAACTAGCCAATGAAGCGGAATATGCGTGGAGGAGAGTCAGGGTTTACCGAGTGGAGGATTTGTGGCCTACAGCCCGGTTTCTCAGAGACGTCTGATTCAGTGGCCAAGAGTTCGTCGTACAATAAAGAACATTGCTACATCAGCAGACAGGAGCAGATATTGCCTGCTGTTAGACCGAAATATTCTGGTAGGGGATCTCAAGCACAATCGAAGGGAAGAAGTTGATGTACGGGTAAGTAAGCTGGACTGACTGGAGGGGGGTTGATGGTAGAACGCCAGAATCACCGTCAAGCCGTCTTGAGGTGTGGGCTAGTCGACAAAACACTGAGGATGGCAGGCGCCCACTTGTAGACCCCAGCGATGTACCGTACTTACCTCAATCCAGACGGTTGCCATGCTGGTGCGACCTCATTGTGGTTTATCCCGGAGCCAGCATCGCACACGTGTGTGCTGATGCGCTACTGAACTGATTAAAGCTTCCAGATTTTCACCAGTTGTCTCACCTGCAACATTAAGGCACATTTCGACAGGATGCAAGGTGGCTAGCCAAGGACGGTTTACTTGGCGCCTATGACCAGGTGCTGCGATGTTTGACCTTAGCAATGGAAGACAAGCGTAACATGAGCACTAAGTTGCCCCCAGTTTCATAAAAACATTACACACAAAAAACTTCATTCCTCCGCCCAGGAGAGCAACCGTCAGGGAAAATGTGTTAAAACCAAGCCCCGCCGAGGACAACTGGACGCTGCTGGCAGATGTTTGTCAACGGCTTATTTTTCCACCTATGATTGCCACCACTAATTTTAGACCAATTGTCTTGTGTTCTGGATCAGCACGCCTTGTTCTCCTGCTAGCGTTAACAGTGCCATGGGCGGATGCTGTACATGAAGCGTATGAGAGCGAGGAACTGCGGTCTGCCGAACTAGTCACTGAAGCGGAAGACCGAGGATGGAGAGTCGGATTTACCCAGTGGAGATTGTTTGTGGAGGATTTGTAGCACACACTACAACCCGCTTTCGCACAGACGTCGGATTCAGTGGCGAAGAGTTGCGTCGCCCAGTAAAGACCGTTTCTGAAGCAGCAGAGAGGAGCAGTAAGTGCTTGTTGCTAGACGGAAATATTCTGGTAGGGGATCTCAAGCACAATCGAAGGAAAGAAACGCTGATGTACGAGTAAGTAAGCTGGACTGACTGCAGGGGCGGTGATGGTGGAACACCAGAATCACCGTCCAGCCGTCTTGATATGTGGGCTAGTCGACGAAACACCGAGGATGGCAGGTGCCCACCTGTAGACCCCCAGCGATGTACCGTATACCTCAATCCATACGGTTGTTATGCTGGGAGACCTCACTGTGGTTTCTCCCCGGAGCCAGCATCGCACACGTGTGTGCTGATGCGCTACTGTACTGATTAAAGCTTTCAGCTTCTCAGCAGTTGTTTCGAATCGGTGATATTATGGGGGAATGTTCAGCATGGAAGAGTGGGTCTTGGTATCAGTTCAGCTCCTCCTACATACCACAAGGCAGCCCACCTCAACGTAAGAAACTGCTAGTCAACGCATCAAAAAGCGCAACCACCAGGAAAAGGTGTTAATAAAAGCAAGCCTCGCTAGGACAACTGGAAGATGCTGGCAAATGTTGGTCAACGGCTTATTTTTCCACCTGAGATTGCCACCACTAATCTTCGACCAATTGTCTTTTGTTCTGGATCAGCACGCCTTGTTCAGCTGATAGAGATAACAATGCCATGGGAGGATGCTGTAAATGAGGCATAAACTGCTGTATGCTCAACTAGCCAATGAAGCGGAATATGCGTGGAGGAGAGTCAGGGTTTACCGAGTGGAGGATTTGTGGCACACACTACAGCCGGTTTCTCAGAGACGTCTGATTCAGTGGCCAAGAGTTTCGTCGTACAATAAAGAACATTGCTACATCAGCAGACAGGAGCAGATATTGCCTGCTGTTAGACGGAAATATTCGGTAGGGGATCTCAAGCACAATCGAAGGGAAGAAGTTGATGTACGGGTAAGTAAGCTGGACTGACTGGAGGGGGGTTGATGGTAGAACGCCAGAATCACCATCAAGCCGTCTTGAGGTGTGGGCTAGTCGACGAAACACTGAGGATGGCAGGGCGCCCACTTGTAGTCCCCAGCGATGTACCGTACTTACCTCAATCCAGACGGTTGCCATCCTGGTGAGACCTCACTGTGGTTTATTCCCGGAGCCAGCATCGCACACGTGTGTGCTGATGCGCTACTGAACTGATTAAAGCTTCCAGATTTTCACCAGTTGTCTCACCTGCAACATTAAGGCACATTTCGACAGGATGCAAGGTGGCTAGCCAAGGACGGTTTACTTGGCGCCATGATCAGGTGCTGCGATGTTTGACCTTAGCAATGGAAGACAAGCGTAACATGAGCACTAAGTTGCCCCCAGTTTCATAAAAACATTACACACAAAAAACTTCATTCTCCGCCCAGGAGAGCAACCGTCAGGAAAATGTGTTAAAACCAAGCCCCGCCGAGGACAACTGGACGCTGCTGGCAGATGTTTGTCAACGGCTTATTTTCCACCTATGATTGCCACCACTAATTTTAGACCAATTGTCTTGTGTTCTGGATCAGCACGCCTTGTTCTCCTGCTAGCGTTAACAGTGCCATGGGCGGATGCTGTACATGAGGCGTATGAGAGCGAGGAACTGCGGTCTGCTGAACTAGTCACTGAAGCGGAAGACGAGGATGGAGAGTCCGGATTTACCCAGTGGAGATTGTTTGAGGAGGATTTGTAGCACACACTACAACCTGCTTTCGCACAGACGTCGGATTCAGTGGCGAAGAGTTGCGTCGCACAGTAAAGACCGTTTCTGAAGCAGCAGAGAGGAGCAGTAAGTGCTTGTTGCTAGACGGAAATATTCTGGTAGGGGATCTCAAGCACAATCGAAGGAAAGAAACGCTGATGTACGAGTAAGTAAGCTGGACTGACTGGAGGGGCGGTGATGGTGGAACACCAGAATCACCGTCGAGCCGTCTTGATATGTGGGCTAGTCGACGAAACACCGAGGATGGCAGGTGCCCACCTGTAGACCCCAGCAATGTACCGTATACCTCAATCGATACGGTTGTTATGCTGGGGAGACCTCACTGTGGTTTCTCCCCGAGCCAGCATCGCACACGTGTGTGCTGATGCGCTACTGTACTGATTAATGCTTTCAGCTTCTCAGCAGTTGTTTCGAATCGGTGATATTATGGGAATGTTCAGCATGGAAGAGTGGGTCTTGGTATCAGTTCAGCTCCTTCTACATACCACAAGGCAGCCCACCTCAACGAAGAAACTGCTAGGTCAACGCATCAAAAACGCAACCACCAGGAAAAGGTGTTAATAAAAGCAAGCCTCGCATAGGACAACTGGAAGATGCTGGCAAATGTTGGTCAACGGCTTATTTTTCCACCTGAGATTGCCACCACTAATCTTCGACCAATTGTCTTTTGTTCTGGATCAGCACGCCTTGTTCAGCTGATAGAGAACAGTGCATGGGAGGATGCTGTAAATGAGGCATAAACTGCTGTATGCTCAACTAGCCAATGAAGCGGAATATGCGTGGAGGAGAGTCAGGGTTTACCGAGTGGAGGATTTGTGGCACACACTACAGCCCGGTTTCTCAGAGACGTCTGATTCAGTGGCCAAGAGTTTCGTCGTACAATAAAGAACATTGCTACATCAGCAGACAGGAGTAGATATTGCCTGCTGTTAGACGGAAATATTCTGGTAGGGGATCTCAAGCACAATCGAAGGGAAGAAACGTTGATGTACGGGTAAGTAAGATGGACTGACTGGAGGGGGGTTGATGGTAGAACGCCAGAATCACCGTCAAGCCGATTGAGGTGTGGGCTAGTCGACGAAACACTGAGGATGGCAGGCGCCCACTTGTAGTCCCCAGCGATGTACCGTACTTACCTCAATCCAGACGGTTGCCATCCTGGTGAGACCTCACTGTGGTTTATTCCCGGAGCCAGCATCGCACACGTGTGTGCTGATGCGCTACTGAACTGATTAAAGCTTCCAGATTTTCACCAGTTGTCTCACCTGCAACATTAAGGCACATTTCGACAGGATGCAAGGTGGCTAGCCAAGGACGGTTTACTTGGCGCCATGACCAGGTGCTGCGGATGTTTGACCTTAGCAATGGAAGACAAGCGTAACAGAGCACTAAGTTGCCCCCAGTTTCATAAAAACATTACACACAAAAAACTTCATTCCTCCGCCCAGGAGAGCAACCGTCAGGAAAATGTGTTAAAACCAAGCCCCGCCGAGGACAACTGGACGCTGCTGGCAGATGTTTGTCAACGGCTTATTTTTCCACCTATGATTGCCACCACTAATTTTAGACCAATTGTCTTGTGTTCTGGATCAGCACGCCTTGTTCTCCTGCTAGCGTTAACAGTGCCATGGGCGGATGCATGTACAGAGGCGTATGAGAGCGAGGAACTGCGGTCTGCTGAACTAGTCACTGAAGCGGAAGACCGAGGATGGAGAGTCCGGATTTACCCAGTGGAGATTGTTTGTGGAGGATTTGTAGCACACACTACAACCCGCTTTCGCACAGACGTCGGATTCACTGGCGAAGAGTTGCGTCGCACAGTAAAGACTGTTTCTGAAGCAGCAGAGAGGAGCAGTAAGTGCTTGTTGCTAGACGGAAATATTCTGGTAGGGGATCTCAAGCACAATCGAAGGAAAGAAACGCTGATGTACGAGTAAGTAAGCTGGACTGACTGCAGGGGCGGTGATGGTGGAACACCAGAATCACCGTCGAGCCGTCTTTATATGTGGGCTAGTCGACGAAACACCGAGGATGGCAGGTGCCCACCTGTAGATCCCTGCGATGTACCGTACTTACCTCAATCCAGACGGTTGCCATGCTGGGGAGACCTCACTGTGGTTTCTCCCCGGAGCCAGCATCGCACACGTGTGTGCTGATGCGCTACTGTACTGATTAAAGCTTTCAGCTTCTCAGCAGTTGTTTCGAATCGGTGATATTATGGGGAATGTTCAGCATGGAAGAGTGGGTCTTGGTATCAGTTCAGCTCCTCCTACATACCACAAGGCAGCCCCACCTCAACGGAAGAAACTGCTAGTCAACGCATCAAAAAGCGCAACCACCAGGAAAAGGTGTCAATAAAAGCAAGCCTCGCTAGGACAACTGGAAGATGCTGGCAAATGTTGGTCAACGGCTTATTTTTCCACCACTAATCTTCGACCAATTTTCTTTTGTTCTGGATCAGCACGCCTTGTTCAGCTGATAGAGATAACAGTGCCATGGGAGGATGCTGTAAATGAGGCATATGAGAGGAATAAACTGCTGTATGCTCAACTAGCCAATGAAGCGGAATATGCGTGGAGGAGAGTCAGGGTTTACCGAGTGGAGGATTTATGGCACACACACAGCCCGGTTTCTCAGAGACGTCTGATTCAGTGGCCAAGAGTTTCGTCGTACAATAAAGAACATTGCTACATCAGCAGACAGGAGCAGATATTGCCTGCTGTTAGACGGAAATATTCTGGTAGGGGATCTCAAGCACAATCGAAGGGAAGAAGTTGATGTACGGGTAAGTAAGCTGGACTGACTGGAGGGGGGTTGATGGTAGAACGCCAGAATCACCATCAAGCCGTCTTGAGGTGTGGGCTAGTCGACGAAACACTGAGGATGGCAGGCGCCCACTTGTAGTCCCCAGCGATGTACCGTACTTACCTCAATCCAGACGGTTGCCATCCTGGTGAGACCTCACTGTGGTTTATTCCCGGAGCCAGCATCGCACACGTGTGTGCTGATGCGCTACTGAACTGATTAAAGCTTCCAGATTTTCACCAGTTGTCTCACCTGCAACATTAAGGCACATTTCGACAGGATGCAAGGTGGCTAGCCAAGGACGGTTTACTTGGCGCCATGATCAGGTGCTGCGATGTTTGACCTTAGCAATGGAAGACAAGCGTAACATGAGCACTAAGTTGCCCCCAGTTTCATAAAAACATTACACACAAAAAACTTCATTCCTCCGCCCAGGAGAGCAACCGTCAGGAAAATGTGTTAAAACCAAGCCCCGCCGAGGACAACTGGACGCTGCTGGCAGATGTTTGTCAACGGCTTATTTTTCCACCTATGATTGCCACCACTAATTTTAGACCAATTGTCTTGTGTTCTGGATCAGCACGCCTTGTTTCCTGCTAGCGTTAACAGTGCCATGGGCGGATGCTGTACATGAGGCGTATGAGAGCGAGGAACTGCGGTCTGCTGAACTAGTCACTGAAGCGGAAGACCGAGGATGGAGAGTCCGGATTTACCCAGTGGAGATTGTTTGAGGAGGATTTGTAGCACACACTACAACCTGCTTTCGCACAGACGTCGGATTCAGTGGCGAAGAGTTGCGTCGCACAGTAAAGACCGTTTCTGAAGCAGCAGAGAGGAGCAGTAAGTGCTTGTTGCTAGACGGAAATATTCTGGTAGGGGATCTCAAGCACAATCGAAGGAAAGAAACGCTGATGTACGAGTAAGTAAGCTGGACTGACTGGAGGGGCGGTGATGGTGGAACACCAGAATCACCGTCGAGCCGTCTTGATATGTGGGCTAGTCGACGAAACACCGAGGATGGCAGGTGCCCACCTGTAGACCCCAGCAATGTACTGTATACCTCAATCGATACGGTTGTTATGCTGGGGAGACCTCACTGTGGTTTCTCCCCGGAGCCAGCATCGCACACGTGTGTGCTGATGCGCTACTGTACTGATTAAAGCTTTCAGCTTCTCAGCAGTTGTTTCGAATCGGTGATATTATGGGGAATGTTCAGCATGGAAGAGTGGGTCTTGGTATCAGTTCAGCTCCTCCTACATACCACAAGGCAGCCCCACCTCAACGGAAGAAACTGCTAGTCAACGCATCAAAAAACGCAACCACCAGGAAAAGGTGTTAATAAAAGCAAGCCTCGCTAGGACAACTGGAAGATGCTGGCAAATGTTGGTCAACGGCTTATTTTTCCACCTGAGATTGCCACCACTAATCTTCGACCAATTGTCTTTTGTTCTGGATCAGCACGCCTTGTTCAGCTGATAGAGAACAGTGCATGGGAGGATGCTGTAAATGAGGCATAAACTGCTGTATGCTCAACTAGCCAATGAAGCGGAATATGCGTGGAGGAGAGTCAGGGTTTACCGAGTGGAGGATTTGTGGCACACACTACAGCCCGGTTTCTCAGAGACGTCTGATTCAGTGGCCAAGAGTTTCGTCGTACAATAAAGAACATTGCTACATCAGCAGACAGGAGTAGATATTGCCTGCTGTTAGACGGAAATATTCTGGTAGGGGATCTCAAGCACAATCGAAGGGAAGAAACGTTGATGTACGGGTAAGTAAGATGGACTGACTGGAGGGGGGTTGATGGTAGAACGCCAGAATCACCGTCAAGCCGATTGAGGTGTGGGCTAGTCGACGAAACACTGAGGATGGCAGGCGCCCACTTGTAGTCCCCAGCGATGTACCGTACTTACCTCAATCCAGACGGTTGCCATCCTGGTGAGACCTCACTGTGGTTTATTCCCGGAGCCAGCATCGCACACGTGTGTGCTGATGCGCTACTGAACGATTAAAGCTTCCAGATTTTCACCAGTTGTCTCACCTGCAACATTAAGGCACATTTCGACAGGATGCAAGGTGGCTAGCCAAGGACGGTTTACTTGGCGCCATGACCAGGTGCTGCGGATGTTTGACCTTAGCAATGGAAGACAAGCGTAACAGAGCACTAAGTTGCCCCCAGTTTCATAAAAACATTACACACAAAAAACTTCATTCCTCCGCCCAGGAGAGCAACCGTCAGGAAAATGTGTTAAAACCAAGCCCCGCCGAGGACAACTGGACGCTGCTGGCAGATGTTTGTCAACGGCTTATTTTTCCACCTATGATTGCCACCACTAATTTTAGACCAATTGTCTTGTGTTCTGGATCAGCACGCCTTGTTCTCCTGCTAGCGTTAACAGTGCCATGGGCGGATGCATGTACAATGAGGCGTATGAGAGCGAGGAACTGCGGTCTGCTGAACTAGTCACTGAAGCGGAAGACCGAGGATGGAGAGTCCGGATTTACCCAGTGGAGATTGTTTGAGGAGGATTTGTAGCACACACTACAACCTGCTTTCGCACAGACGTCGGATTCAGTGGCGAAGAGTTGCGTCGCACAGTAAAGACCGTTTCTGAAGCAGCAGAGAGGAGCAGTAAGTGCTTGTTGCTAGACGGAAATATTCTGGTAGGGGATCTCAAGCACAATCGAAGGAAAGAAACGCTGATGTACGAGTAAGTAAGCTGGACTGACTGCAGGGGCGGTGATGGTGGAACACCAGAATCACCGTCGAGCCGTCTTTATATGTGGGCTAGTCGACGAAACACAGAGGATGGCAGGTGCCCACCTGTAGACCCCAGCGATGTACCGTATACCTCAATCCAGACGGTTGCCATGCTGGGGAGACCTCACTGTGGTTTCTCCCCGGAGCCAGCATCGCACACGTGTGTGCTGATGCGCTACTGTACTGATTAAAGCTTTCAGCTTCTCAGCAGTTGTTTCGAATCGGTGATATTATGGGGAATGTTCAGCATGGAAGAGTGGGTCTTGGTATCAGTTCAGCTCCTCCTACATACCACAAGGCAGCCCCACCTCAACGGAAGAAACTGCTAGTCAACGCATCAAAAAACGCAACCACCAGGAAAAGGTGTTAATAAAAGCAAGCCTCGCTAGGACAACTGGAAGATGCTGGCAAATGTTGGTCAACGGCTTATTTTTCCACCTGAGATTGCCACCACTAATCTTCGACCAATTGTCTTTTGTTCTGGATCAGCACGCCTTGTTCAGCTGATAGAGAACAGTGCATGGGAGGATGCTGTAAATGAGGCATAAACTGCTGTATGCTCAACTAGCCAATGAAGCGGAATATGCGTGGAGGAGAGTCAGGGTTTACCGAGTGGAGGATTTGTGGCACACACTACAGCCCGGTTTCTCAGAGACGTCTGATTCAGTGGCCAAGAGTTTCGTCGTACAATAAAGAACATTGCTACATCAGCAGACAGGAGTAGATATTGCCTGCTGTTAGACGGAAATATTCTGGTAGGGGATCTCAAGCACAATCGAAGGGAAGAAACGTTGATGTACGGGTAAGTAAGATGGACTGACTGGAGGGGGGTTGATGGTAGAACGCCAGAATCACCGTCAAGCCGATTGAGGTGTGGGCTAGTCGACGAAACACTGAGGATGGCAGGCGCCCACTTGTAGTCCCCAGCGATGTACCGTACTTACCTCAATCCAGACGGTTGCCATCCTGGTGAGACCTCACTGTGGTTTATTCCCGGAGCCAGCATCGCACACGTGTGTGCTGATGCGCTACTGAACTGATTAAAGCTTCCAGATTTTCACCAGTTGTCTCACCTGCAACATTAAGGCACATTTCGACAGGATGCAAGGTGGCTAGCCAAGGACGGTTTACTTGGCGCCATGACCAGGTGCTGCGGATGTTTGACCTTAGCAATGGAAGACAAGCGTAACAGAGCACTAAGTTGCCCCCAGTTTCATAAAAACATTACACACAAAAAACTTCATTCCTCCGCCCAGGAGAGCAACCGTCAGGAAAATGTGTTAAAACCAAGCCCCGCTGAGGACAACTGGACGCTGCTGGCAGATGTTTGTCAACGGCTTATTTTTCCACCTATGATTGCCACCACTAATTTTAGACCAATTGTCTTGTGTTCTGGATCAGCACGCCTTGTTCTCCTGCTAGCGTTAACAGTGCCATGGGCGGATGCATGTACAGAGGCGTATGAGAGCGAGGAACTGCGGTCTGCTGAACTAGTCACTGAAGCGGAAGACCGAGGATGGAGAGTCCGGATTTACCCAGTGGAGATTGTTTGTGGAGGATTTGTAGCACACACTACAACCCGCTTTCGCACAGACGTCGGATTCACTGGCGAAGAGTTGCGTCGCACAGTAAAGACTGTTTCTGAAGCAGCAGAGAGGAGCAGTAAGTGCTTGTTGCTAGACGGAAATATTCTGGTAGGGGATCTCAAGCACAATCGAAGGAAAGAAACGCTGATGTACGAGTAAGTAAGCTGGACTGACTGCAGGGGCGGTGATGGTGGAACACCAGAATCACCGTCGAGCCGTCTTTATATGTGGGCTAGTCGACGAAACACCGAGGATGGCAGGTGCCCACCTGTAGATCCCTGCGATGTACCGTACTTACCTCAATCCAGACGGTTGCCATGCTGGGGAGACCTCACTGTGGTTTCTCCCCGGAGCCAGCATCGCACACGTGTGTGCTGATGCGCTACTGTACTGATTAAAGCTTTCAGCTTCTCAGCAGTTGTTTCGAATCGGTGATATTATGGGGAATGTTCAGCATGGAAGAGTGGGTCTTGGTATCAGTTCAGCTCCTCCTACATACCACAAGGCAGCCCCACCTCAACGGAAGAAACTGCTAGTCAACGCATCAAAAAGCGCAACCACCAGGAAAAGGTGTCAATAAAAGCAAGCCTCGCTAGGACAACTGGAAGATGCTGGCAAATGTTGGTCAACGGCTTATTTTTCCACCACTAATCTTCGACCAATTTTCTTTTGTTCTGGATCAGCACGCCTTGTTCAGCTGATAGAGATAACAGTGCCATGGGAGGATGCTGTAAATGAGGCATATGAGAGGAATAAACTGCTGTATGCTCAACTAGCCAATGAAGCGGAATATGCGTGGAGGAGAGTCAGGGTTTACCGAGTGGAGGATTTATGGCACACACACAGCCCGGTTTCTCAGAGACGTCTGATTCAGTGGCCAAGAGTTTCGTCGTACAATAAAGAACATTGCTACATCAGCAGACAGGAGCAGATATTGCCTGCTGTTAGACGGAAATATTCTGGTAGGGGATCTCAAGCACAATCGAAGGGAAGAAGTTGATGTACGGGTAAGTAAGCTGGACTGACTGGAGGGGGGTTGATGGTAGAACGCCAGAATCACCATCAAGCCGTCTTGAGGTGTGGGCTAGTCGACGAAACACTGAGGATGGCAGGCGCCCACTTGTAGTCCCCAGCGATGTACCGTACTTACCTCAATCCAGACGGTTGCCATCCTGGTGAGACCTCACTGTGGTTTATTCCCGGAGCCAGCATCGCACACGTGTGTGCTGATGCGCTACTGAACTGATTAAAGCTTCCAGATTTTCACCAGTTGTCTCACCTGCAACATTAAGGCACATTTCGACAGGATGCAAGGTGGCTAGCCAAGGACGGTTTACTTGGCGCCATGATCAGGTGCTGCGATGTTTGACCTTAGCAATGGAAGACAAGCGTAACATGAGCACTAAGTTGCCCCCAGTTTCATAAAAACATTACACACAAAAAACTTCATTCCTCCGCCCAGGAGAGCAACCGTCAGGAAAATGTGTTAAAACCAAGCCCCGCCGAGGACAACTGGACGCTGCTGGCAGATGTTTGTCAACGGCTTATTTTTCCACCTATGATTGCCACCACTAATTTTAGACCAATTGTCTTGTGTTCTGGATCAGCACGCCTTGTTTCCTGCTAGCGTTAACAGTGCCATGGGCGGATGCTGTACATGAGGCGTATGAGAGCGAGGAACTGCGGTCTGCTGAACTAGTCACTGAAGCGGAAGACCGAGGATGGAGAGTCCGGATTTACCCAGTGGAGATTGTTTGAGGAGGATTTGTAGCACACACTACAACCTGCTTTCGCACAGACGTCGGATTCAGTGGCGAAGAGTTGCGTCGCACAGTAAAGACCGTTTCTGAAGCAGCAGAGAGGAGCAGTAAGTGCTTGTTGCTAGACGGAAATATTCTGGTAGGGGATCTCAAGCACAATCGAAGGAAAGAAACGCTGATGTACGAGTAAGTAAGCTGGACTGACTGGAGGGGCGGTGATGGTGGAACACCAGAATCACCGTCGAGCCGTCTTGATATGTGGGCTAGTCGACGAAACACCGAGGATGGCAGGTGCCCACCTGTAGACCCCAGCAATGTACTGTATACCTCAATCGATACGGTTGTTATGCTGGGGAGACCTCACTGTGGTTTCTCCCCGGAGCCAGCATCGCACACGTGTGTGCTGATGCGCTACTGTACTGATTAAAGCTTTCAGCTTCTCAGCAGTTGTTTCGAATCGGTGATATTATGGGGAATGTTCAGCATGGAAGAGTGGGTCTTGGTATCAGTTCAGCTCCTCCTACATACCACAAGGCAGCCCCACCTCAACGGAAGAAACTGCTAGTCAACGCATCAAAAAACGCAACCACCAGGAAAAGGTGTTAATAAAAGCAAGCCTCGCTAGGACAACTGGAAGATGCTGGCAAATGTTGGTCAACGGCTTATTTTTCCACCTGAGATTGCCACCACTAATCTTCGACCAATTGTCTTTTGTTCTGGATCAGCACGCCTTGTTCAGCTGATAGAGAACAGTGCATGGGAGGATGCTGTAAATGAGGCATAAACTGCTGTATGCTCAACTAGCCAATGAAGCGGAATATGCGTGGAGGAGAGTCAGGGTTTACCGAGTGGAGGATTTGTGGCACACACTACAGCCCGGTTTCTCAGAGACGTCTGATTCAGTGGCCAAGAGTTTCGTCGTACAATAAAGAACATTGCTACATCAGCAGACAGGAGTAGATATTGCCTGCTGTTAGACGGAAATATTCTGGTAGGGGATCTCAAGCACAATCGAAGGGAAGAAACGTTGATGTACGGGTAAGTAAGATGGACTGACTGGAGGGGGGTTGATGGTAGAACGCCAGAATCACCGTCAAGCCGATTGAGGTGTGGGCTAGTCGACGAAACACTGAGGATGGCAGGCGCCCACTTGTAGTCCCCAGCGATGTACCGTACTTACCTCAATCCAGACGGTTGCCATCCTGGTGAGACCTCACTGTGGTTTATTCCCGGAGCCAGCATCGCACACGTGTGTGCTGATGCGCTACTGAACGATTAAAGCTTCCAGATTTTCACCAGTTGTCTCACCTGCAACATTAAGGCACATTTCGACAGGATGCAAGGTGGCTAGCCAAGGACGGTTTACTTGGCGCCATGACCAGGTGCTGCGGATGTTTGACCTTAGCAATGGAAGACAAGCGTAACAGAGCACTAAGTTGCCCCCAGTTTCATAAAAACATTACACACAAAAAACTTCATTCCTCCGCCCAGGAGAGCAACCGTCAGGAAAATGTGTTAAAACCAAGCCCCGCCGAGGACAACTGGACGCTGCTGGCAGATGTTTGTCAACGGCTTATTTTTCCACCTATGATTGCCACCACTAATTTTAGACCAATTGTCTTGTGTTCTGGATCAGCACGCCTTGTTCTCCTGCTAGCGTTAACAGTGCCATGGGCGGATGCATGTACAATGAGGCGTATGAGAGCGAGGAACTGCGGTCTGCTGAACTAGTCACTGAAGCGGAAGACCGAGGATGGAGAGTCCGGATTTACCCAGTGGAGATTGTTTGAGGAGGATTTGTAGCACACACTACAACCTGCTTTCGCACAGACGTCGGATTCAGTGGCGAAGAGTTGCGTCGCACAGTAAAGACCGTTTCTGAAGCAGCAGAGAGGAGCAGTAAGTGCTTGTTGCTAGACGGAAATATTCTGGTAGGGGATCTCAAGCACAATCGAAGGAAAGAAACGCTGATGTACGAGTAAGTAAGCTGGACTGACTGCAGGGGCGGTGATGGTGGAACACCAGAATCACCGTCGAGCCGTCTTTATATGTGGGCTAGTCGACGAAACACAGAGGATGGCAGGTGCCCACCTGTAGACCCCAGCGATGTACCGTATACCTCAATCCAGACGGTTGCCATGCTGGGGAGACCTCACTGTGGTTTCTCCCCGGAGCCAGCATCGCACACGTGTGTGCTGATGCGCTACTGTACTGATTAAAGCTTTCAGCTTCTCAGCAGTTGTTTCGAATCGGTGATATTATGGGGAATGTTCAGCATGGAAGAGTGGGTCTTGGTATCAGTTCAGCTCCTCCTACATACCACAAGGCAGCCCCACCTCAACGGAAGAAACTGCTAGTCAACGCATCAAAAAACGCAACCACCAGGAAAAGGTGTTAATAAAAGCAAGCCTCGCTAGGACAACTGGAAGATGCTGGCAAATGTTGGTCAACGGCTTATTTTTCCACCTGAGATTGCCACCACTAATCTTCGACCAATTGTCTTTTGTTCTGGATCAGCACGCCTTGTTCAGCTGATAGAGAACAGTGCATGGGAGGATGCTGTAAATGAGGCCTAAACTGCTGTATGCTCAACTAGCCAATGAAGCGGAATATGCGTGGAGGAGAGTCAGGGTTTACCGAGTGGAGGATTTGTGGCACACACACAGCCCGGTTTCTCAGAGACGTCTGATTCAGTGGCCAAGAGTTTCGTCATACAATAAAGAACATTGCTACATCAGCAGACAGGAGCAGATATTGCCTGCTGTTAGACGGAAATATTCTGGTAGGGGATCTCAAGCACAATCGAAGGGAAGAAAAGTTGATGTACGGGTAAGTAAGATGGACTGACTGGAGGGGGGTTGATGGTAGAACGCCAGAATCACCGTCAAGCTGCTTGAGGTGTGGGCTAGTCGACGAAACACTGAGGATGGCAGGCGCCCACTTGTAATCCCCAGCGATGTACCGTACTTACCTCAATCCAGACGGTTGCCATCCTGGTGAGACCTCACTGTGGTTTATTCCCGGAGCCAGCATCGCACACGTGTGTGCTGATGCGCTACTGAACTGATTAAAGCTTCCAGATTTTCACCAGTTGTCTCACCTGCAACATTAAGGCACATTTCGACAGGATGCAAGGTGGCTAGCCAAGGACGGTTTACTTGGCGCCATGACCAGGTGCTGCGGATGTTTGACCTTAGCAATGGAAGACAAGCGTAACAGAGCACTAAGTTGCCCCCAGTTTCATAAAAACATTACACACAAAAAACTTCATTCCTCCGCCCAGGAGAGCAACCGTCAGGAAAATGTGTTAAAACCAAGCCCCGCCGAGGACAACTGGACGCTGCTGGCAGATGTTTGTCAACGGCTTATTTCTCCACCTATGATTGCCACCACTAATTTTAGACCAATTGTCTTGTGTTCTGGATCAGCACGCCTTGTTCTCCTGCTAGCGTTAACAGTGCCATGGGCGGATGCATGTACAATGAGGCGTATGAGAGCGAGTAACTGCGGTCTGCTGAACTAGTCACTGAAGCGGAAGACCGAGGATGGAGAGTCCGGATTTACCCAGTGGAGATTGTTTGTGGAGGATTTGTAGCACACACTACAACCCGCTTTCGCACAGACGTCGGATTCAGTGGCGAAGAGTTGCGAAGAGTTGCTTCGCACAGTAAAGTGCTTGTTGCTAGACGGAAATATTCTGGTAGGGGATCTCAAGCACAATCGAAGGAAAGAAACGCTGATGTACGAGTAAGTAAGCTGGACTGACTGCAGGGGCGGTGATGGTGGAACACCAGAATCACCGTCCAGCCGTCTTTATATGTGGGCTAGTCGACGAAATACAGAGGATGGCAGGTGCCCACCTGTAGACCCCAGCGATGTACCGTATACCTCAATCGATACGGTTGTTATGCTGGGGAGACCTCACTGTGGTTTCTCCCCGGAGCCAGCATCGCACACGTGTGTGCTGATGCGCTACTGTACTGATTAAAGCTTTCAGCTTCTCAGCAGTTGTTTCGAATCGGTGATATTATGGGGAATGTTCAGCATGGAAGAGTGGGTCTTGGTATCAGTTCAGCTCCTCCTACATACCACAAGGCAGCCCCACCTCAACGGAAGAAACTGCTAGTCAACGCATCAAAAAGCGCAACCACCAGGAAAAGGTGTTAATAAAAGCAAGCCTCGCTAGGACAACTGGAAGATGCTGGCAAATGTTGGTCAACGGCTTATTTTTCCACCTGAGATTGCCACCACTAATCTTCGACCAATTGTCTTTTGTTCTGGATCAGCACGCCTTGTTCAGCTGATAGAGATAACAGTGCCATGGGAGGATGCTGTAAATGAGGCATAAACTGCTGTATGCTCAACTAGCCAATGAAGCGGAATATGCGTGGAGGAGAGTCAGGATTTACCGAGTGGAGGATTTGTGGCACACACTACAGCCCGGTTTCTCAGAGACGTCTGATTCAGTGGCCAAGAGTTTCGTCGTACAAAAAAGAACATTGCTACATCAGCAGACAGGAGCAGATATTGCCTGCTGTTAGACGGAAATATTCTGGTAGGGGATCTCAAGCACAATCGAAGGGAAGAAGTTGATGTACGGGAAAGTAAGCTGGACTGACTGGAGGGGGGTTGATGGTAGAACGCCAGAATCACCATCAAGCCGTCTTGAGGTGTGGGCTAGTCGACGAAACACTGAGGATGGCAGGCGCCCACTTGTAGTCCCCAGCGATGTACCGTACTTACCGCAATCCAGACGGTTGCCATCCTGGTGAGACCTCACTGTGGTTTATTCCCGGAGCCAGCATCGCACACGTGTGTGCTGATGCGCTACTGAACTGATTAAAGCTTCCAGATTTTCACCAGTTGTCTCACCTGCAACATTAAGGCACATTTCGACAGGATGCAAGGTGGCTAGCCAAGGACGGTTTACTTGGCGCCATGATCAGGTGCTGCGATGTTTGACCTTAGCATGGAAGACAAGCGTAACATGAGCACTAAGTTGCCCCCAGTTTCATAAAAACATTACACACAAAAAACTTCATTCCTCCGCCCAGGAGAGCAACCGTCAGGAAAATGTGTTAAAACCAAGCCCCGCCGAGGACAACTGGACGCTGCTGGCAGATGTTTGTCAACGGCTTATTTTTCCACCTATGATTGCCACCACTAATTTTAGACCAATTGTCTTGTGTTCTGGATCAGCACGCCTTGTTCTCCTGCTAGCGTTAACAGTGCCATGGGCGGATGCATGTACAATGAGGCGTATGAGAGCGAGGAACTGCGGTCTGCTGAACTAGTCACTGAAGCGGAAGACCGAGGATGGAGAGTCCGGATTTACCCAGTGGAGATTGTTTGTGGAGGATTTGTAGCACACACTACAACCCGCTTTCGCACAGACGTCGGATTCAGTGGCGAAGAGTTGCGTCGCACAGTAAAGACTGTTTCTGAAGCAGCAAAGAGGAGCAGTAAGTGCTTGTTGCTAGACGGAAATATTCTGGTAGGGGATCTCAAGCACAATCGAAGGAAAGAAACGCTGATGTACGAGTAAGTAAGCTGGACTGACTGCAGGGGCGGTGATGGTGGGAACACCAGAATCACCGTCGAGCCGTCTTTATATGTGGGCTAGTCGACGAAATACAGAGGATGGCAGGTGCCCACCTGTAGACCCCAGCGATGTACCGTATACCTCAATCGATACGGTTGTTATGCTGGGGAGACCTCACTGTGGTTTCTCCCCGGAGCCAGCATCGCACACGTGTGTGCTGATGCGCTACTGTACTGATTAAAGCTTTCAGCTTCTCAGCAGTTGTTTCGAATCGGTGATATTATGGGGAATGTTCAGCATGGAAGAGTGGGTCTTGGTATCAGTTCAGCTCCTCCTACATACCACAAGGCAGCCCCACCTCAACGGAAGAAACTGCTAGTCAACGCATCAAAAAGCGCAACCACCAGGAAAAGGTGTTAATAAAAGCAAGCCTCGCTAGGACAACTGGAAGATGCTGGCAAATGTTGGTCAACGGCTTATTTTTCCACCTGAGATTGCCACCACTAATCTTCGACCAATTGTCTTTTGTTCTGGATCAGCACGCCTTGTTCAGCTGATAGAGATAACAGTGCCATGGGAGGATGCTGTAAATGAGGCATAAACTGCTGTATGCTCAACTAGCCAATGAAGCGGAATATGCGTGGAGGAGAGTCAGGATTTACCGAGTGGAGGATTTGTGGCACACACTACAGCCCGGTTTCTCAGAGACGTCTGATTCAGTGGCCAAGAGTTTCGTCGTACAAAAAAGAACATTGCTACATTAGCAGACAGGAGCAGATATTGCCTGCTGTTAGACGGAAATATTCTGGTAGGGAATCTCAAGCACAATCGAAGGGAAGAAGTTGATGTACGGGAAAGTAAGCTGGACTGACTGGAGGGGGGTTGATGGTAGAACGCCAGAATCACCATCAAGCCGTCTTGAGGTGTGGGCTAGTCGACGAAACACTGAGGATGGCAGGCGCCCACTTGTAGTCCCCAGCGATGTACCGTACTTACCGCAATCCAGACGGTTGCCATCCTGGTGAGACCTCACTGTGGTTTATTCCCGGAGCCAGCATCGCACACGTGTGTGCTGATGCGCTACTGAACTGATTAAAGCTTCCAGATTTTCACCAGTTGTCTCACCTGCAACATTAAGGCACATTTCGACAGGATGCAAGGTGGCTAGCCAAGGACGGTTTACTTGGCGCCATGATCAGGTGCTGCGATGTTTGACCTTAGCATGGAAGACAAGCGTAACATGAGCACTAAGTTGCCCCCAGTTTCATAAAAACATTACACACAAAAAACTTCATTCCTCCGCCCAGGAGAGCAACCGTCAGGAAAATGTGTTAAAACCAAGCCCCGCCGAGGACAACTGGACGCTGCTGGCAGATGTTTGTCAACGGCTTATTTTTCCACCTATGATTGCCACCACTAATTTTAGACCAATTGTCTTGTGTTCTGGATCAGCACGCCTTGTTCTCCTGCTAGCGTTAACAGTGCCATGGGCGGATGCATGTACAATGAGGCGTATGAGAGCGAGGAACTGCGGTCTGCTGAACTAGTCACTGAAGCGGAAGACCGAGGATGGAGAGTCCGGATTTACCCAGTGGAGATTGTTTGTGGAGGATTTGTAGCACACACTACAACCCGCTTTCGCACAGACGTCGGATTCAGTGGCGAAGAGTTGCGTCGCACAGTAAAGACTGTTTCTGAAGCAGCAAAGAGGAGCAGTAAGTGCTTGTTGCTAGACGGAAATATTCTGGTAGGGGATCTCAAGCACAATCGAAGGAAAGAAACGCTGATGTACGAGTAAGTAAGCTGGACTGACTGCAGGGGCGGTGATGGTGGGAACACCAGAATCACCGTCGAGCCGTCTTTATATGTGGGCTAGTCGACGAAATACAGAGGATGGCAGGTGCCCACCTGTAGACCCCAGCGATGTACCGTATACCTCAATCGATACGGTTGTTATGCTGGGGAGACCTCACTGTGGTTTCTCCCCGGAGCCAGCATCGCACACGTGTGTGCTGATGCGCTACTGTACTGATTAAAGCTTTCAGCTTCTCAGCAGTTGTTTCGAATCGGTGATATTATGGGGAATGTTCAGCATGGAAGAGTGGGTCTTGGTATCAGTTCAGCTCCTCCTACATACCACAAGGCAGCCCCACCTCAACGGAAGAAACTGCTAGTCAACGCATCAAAAAGCGCAACCACCAGGAAAAGGTGTTAATAAAAGCAAGCCTCGCTAGGACAACTGGAAGATGCTGGCAAATGTTGGTCAACGGCTTATTTTTCCACCTGAGATTGCCACCACTAATCTTCGACCAATTGTCTTTTGTTCTGGATCAGCACGCCTTGTTCAGCTGATAGAGATAACAGTGCCATGGGAGGATGCTGTAAATGAGGCATAAACTGCTGTATGCTCAACTAGCCAATGAAGCGGAATATGCGTGGAGGAGAGTCAGGATTTACCGAGTGGAGGATTTGTGGCACACACTACAGCCCGGTTTCTCAGAGACGTCTGATTCAGTGGCCAAGAGTTTCGTCGTACAAAAAAGAACATTGCTACATCAGCAGACAGGAGCAGATATTGCCTGCTGTTAGACGGAAATATTCTGGTAGGGGATCTCAAGCACAATCGAAGGGAAGAAGTTGATGTACGGGAAAGTAAGCTGGACTGACTGGAGGGGGGGTTGATGGTAGAACGCCAGAATCACCATCAAGCCGTCTTGAGGTGTGGGCTAGTCGACGAAACACTGAGGATGGCAGGCGCCCACTTGTAGTCCCCAGCGATGTACCGTACTTACCGCAATCCAGACGGTTGCCATCCTGGTGAGACCTCACTGTGGTTTATTCCCGGAGCCAGCATCGCACACGTGTGTGCTGATGCGCTACTGAACTGATTAAAGCTTCCAGATTTTCACCAGTTGTCTCACCTGCAACATTAAGGCACATTTCGACAGGATGCAAGGTGGCTAGCCAAGGACGGTTTACTTGGCGCCATGACCAGGTGCTGCGGATGTTTGACCTTAGCAATGGAAGACAAGCGTAACAGAGCACTAAGTTGCCCCCAGTTTCATAAAAACATTACACACAAAAAACTTCATTCCTCCGCCCAGGAGAGCAACCGTCAGGAAAATGTGTTAAAACCAAGCCCCGCCGAGGACAACTGGACGCTGCTGGCAGATGTTTGTCAACGGCTTATTTCTCCACCTATGATTGCCACCACTAATTTTAGACCAATTGTCTTGTGTTCTGGATCAGCACGCCTTGTTCTCCTGCTAGCGTTAACAGTGCCATGGGCGGATGCATGTACAATGAGGCGTATGAGAGCGAGTAACTGCGGTCTGCTGAACTAGTCACTGAAGCGGAAGACCGAGGATGGAGAGTCCGGATTTACCCAGTGGAGATTGTTTGTGGAGGATTTGTAGCACACACTACAACCCGCTTTCGCACAGACGTCGGATTCAGTGGCGAAGAGTTGCGAAGAGTTGCTTCGCACAGTAAAGTGCTTGTTGCTAGACGGAAATATTCTGGTAGGGGATCTCAAGCACAATCGAAGGAAAGAAACGCTGATGTACGAGTAAGTAAGCTGGACTGACTGCAGGGGCGGTGATGGTGGAACACCAGAATCACCGTCCAGCCGTCTTTATATGTGGGCTAGTCGACGAAATACAGAGGATGGCAGGTGCCCACCTGTAGACCCCAGCGATGTACCGTATACCTCAATCGATACGGTTGTTATGCTGGGGAGACCTCACTGTGGTTTCTCCCCGGAGCCAGCATCGCACACGTGTGTGCTGATGCGCTACTGTACTGATTAAAGCTTTCAGCTTCTCAGCAGTTGTTTCGAATCGGTGATATTATGGGGAATGTTCAGCATGGAAGAGTGGGTCTTGGTATCAGTTCAGCTCCTCCTACATACCACAAGGCAGCCCCACCTCAACGGAAGAAACTGCTAGTCAACGCATCAAAAAGCGCAACCACCAGGAAAAGGTGTTAATAAAAGCAAGCCTCGCTAGGACAACTGGAAGATGCTGGCAAATGTTGGTCAACGGCTTATTTTTCCACCTGAGATTGCCACCACTAATCTTCGACCAATTGTCTTTTGTTCTGGATCAGCACGCCTTGTTCAGCTGATAGAGATAACAGTGCCATGGGAGGATGCTGTAAATGAGGCATAAACTGCTGTATGCTCAACTAGCCAATGAAGCGGAATATGCGTGGAGGAGAGTCAGGATTTACCGAGTGGAGGATTTGTGGCACACACTACAGCCCGGTTTCTCAGAGACGTCTGATTCAGTGGCCAAGAGTTTCGTCGTACAAAAAAGAACATTGCTACATCAGCAGACAGGAGCAGATATTGCCTGCTGTTAGACGGAAATATTCTGGTAGGGGATCTCAAGCACAATCGAAGGGAAGAAGTTGATGTACGGGAAAGTAAGCTGGACTGACTGGAGGGGGGTTGATGGTAGAACGCCAGAATCACCATCAAGCCGTCTTGAGGTGTGGGCTAGTCGACGAAACACTGAGGATGGCAGGCGCCCACTTGTAGTCCCCAGCGATGTACCGTACTTACCGCAATCCAGACGGTTGCCATCCTGGTGAGACCTCACTGTGGTTTATTCCCGGAGCCAGCATCGCACACGTGTGTGCTGATGCGCTACTGAACTGATTAAAGCTTCCAGATTTTCACCAGTTGTCTCACCTGCAACATTAAGGCACATTTCGACAGGATGCAAGGTGGCTAGCCAAGGACGGTTTACTTGGCGCCATGATCAGGTGCTGCGATGTTTGACCTTAGCATGGAAGACAAGCGTAACATGAGCACTAAGTTGCCCCCAGTTTCATAAAAACATTACACACAAAAAACTTCATTCCTCCGCCCAGGAGAGCAACCGTCAGGAAAATGTGTTAAAACCAAGCCCCGCCGAGGACAACTGGACGCTGCTGGCAGATGTTTGTCAACGGCTTATTTTTCCACCTATGATTGCCACCACTAATTTTAGACCAATTGTCTTGTGTTCTGGATCAGCACGCCTTGTTCTCCTGCTAGCGTTAACAGTGCCATGGGCGGATGCATGTACAATGAGGCGTATGAGAGCGAGGAACTGCGGTCTGCTGAACTAGTCACTGAAGCGGAAGACCGAGGATGGAGAGTCCGGATTTACCCAGTGGAGATTGTTTGTGGAGGATTTGTAGCACACACTACAACCCGCTTTCGCACAGACGTCGGATTCAGTGGCGAAGAGTTGCGTCGCACAGTAAAGACTGTTTCTGAAGCAGCAAAGAGGAGCAGTAAGTGCTTGTTGCTAGACGGAAATATTCTGGTAGGGGATCTCAAGCACAATCGAAGGAAAGAAACGCTGATGTACGAGTAAGTAAGCTGGACTGACTGCAGGGGCGGTGATGGTGGAACACCAGAATCACCGTCGAGCCGTCTTTATATGTGGGCTAGTCGACGAAATACAGAGGATGGCAGGTGCCCACCTGTAGACCCCAGCGATGTACCGTATACCTCAATCGATACGGTTGTTATGCTGGGGAGACCTCACTGTGGTTTCTCCCCGGAGCCAGCATCGCACACGTGTGTGCTGATGCGCTACTGTACTGATTAAAGCTTTCAGCTTCTCAGCAGTTGTTTCGAATCGGTGATATTATGGGGAATGTTCAGCATGGAAGAGTGGGTCTTGGTATCAGTTCAGCTCCTCCTACATACCACAAGGCAGCCCCACCTCAACGGAAGAAACTGCTAGTCAACGCATCAAAAAGCGCAACCACCAGGAAAAGGTGTTAATAAAAGCAAGCCTCGCTAGGACAACTGGAAGATGCTGGCAAATGTTGGTCAACGGCTTATTTTTCCACCTGAGATTGCCACCACTAATCTTCGACCAATTGTCTTTTGTTCTGGATCAGCACGCCTTGTTCAGCTGATAGAGATAACAGTGCCATGGGAGGATGCTGTAAATGATGCATAAACTGCTGTATGCTCAACTAGCCAATGAAGCGGAATATGCGTGGAGGAGAGTCAGGATTTACCGAGTGGAGGATTTGTGGCACACACTACAGCCCGGTTTCTCAGAGACGTCTGATTCAGTGGCCAAGAGTTTCGTCGTACAAAAAAGAACATTGCTACATCAGCAGACAGGAGCAGATATTGCCTGCTGTTAGACGGAAATATTCTGGTAGGGGATCTCAAGCACAATCGAAGGGAAGAAGTTGATGTACGGGAAAGTAAGCTGGACTGACTGGAGGGGGGTTGATGGTAGAACGCCAGAATCACCATCAAGCCGTCTTGAGGTGTGGGCTAGTCGACGAAACACTGAGGATGGCAGGCGCCCACTTGTAGTCCCCAGCGATGTACCGTACTTACCGCAATCCAGACGGTTGCCATCCTGGTGAGACCTCACTGTGGTTTATTCCCAGAGCCAGCATCGCACACGTGTGTGCTGATGCGCTACTGAACTGATTAAAGCTTCCAGATTTTCACCAGTTGTCTCACCTGCAACATTAAGGCACATTTCGACAGGATGCAAAGTGGCTAGCCAAGGACGGTTTACTTGGCGCCATGATCAGGTGCTGCGATGTTTGACCTTAGCATGGAAGACAAGCGTAACATGAGCACTAAGTTGCCCCCAGTTTCATAAAAACATTACACACAAAAAACTTCATTCCTCCGCCCAGGAGAGCAACCGTCAGGAAAATGTGTTAAAACCAAGCCCCGCCGAGGACAACTGGACGCTGCTGGCAGATGTTTGTCAACGGCTTATTTTTCCACCTATGATTGCCACCACTAATTTTAGACCAATTGTCTTGTGTTCTGGATCAGCACGCCTTGTTCTCCTGCTAGCGTTAACAGTGCCATGGGCGGATGCATGTACAATGAGGCGTATGAGAGCGAGGAACTGCGGTCTGCTGAACTAGTCACTGAAGCGGAAGACCGAGGATGGAGAGTCCGGATTTACCCAGTGGAGATTGTTTGTGGAGGATTTGTAGCACACACTACAACCCGCTTTCGCACAGACGTCGGATTCAGTGGCGAAGAGTTGCGTCGCACAGTAAAGACTGTTTCTGAAGCAGCAAAGAGGAGCAGTAAGTGCTTGTTGCTAGACGGAAATATTCTGGTAGGGGATCTCAAGCACAATCGAAGGAAAGAAACGCTGATGTACGAGTAAGTAAGCTGGACTGACTGCAGGGGCGGTGATGGTGGGAACACCAGAATCACCGTCGAGCCGTCTTTATATGTGGGCTAGTCGACGAAATACAGAGGATGGCAGGTGCCCACCTGTAGACCCCAGCGATGTACCGTATACCTCAATCGATACGGTTGTTATGCTGGGGAGACCTCACTGTGGTTTCTCCCCGGAGCCAGCATCGCACACGTGTGTGCTGATGCGCTACTGTACTGATTAAAGCTTTCAGCTTCTCAGCAGTTGTTTCGAATCGGTGATATTATGGGGAATGTTCAGCATGGAAGAGTGGGTCTTGGTATCAGTTCAGCTCCTCCTACATACCACAAGGCAGCCCCACCTCAACGGAAGAAACTGCTAGTCAACGCATCAAAAAGCGCAACCACCAGGAAAAGGTGTTAATAAAAGCAAGCCTCGCTAGGACAACTGGAAGATGCTGGCAAATGTTGGTCAACGGCTTATTTTTCCACCTGAGATTGCCACCACTAATCTTCGACCAATTGTCTTTTGTTCTGGATCAGCACGCCTTGTTCAGCTGATAGAGATAACAGTGCCATGGGAGGATGCTGTAAATGAGGCATAAACTGCTGTATGCTCAACTAGCCAATGAAGCGGAATATGCGTGGAGGAGAGTCAGGATTTACCGAGTGGAGGATTTGTGGCACACACTACAGCCCGGTTTCTCAGAGACGTCTGATTCAGTGGCCAAGAGTTTCGTCGTACAAAAAAGAACATTGCTACATCAGCAGACAGGAGCAGATATTGCCTGCTGTTAGACGGAAATATTCTGGTAGGGAATCTCAAGCACAATCGAAGGGAAGAAGTTGATGTACGGGAAAGTAAGCTGGACTGACTGGAGGGGGGTTGATGGTAGAACGCCAGAATCACCATCAAGCCGTCTTGAGGTGTGGGCTAGTCGACGAAACACTGAGGATGGCAGGCGCCCACTTGTAGTCCCCAGCGATGTACCGTACTTACCGCAATCCAGACGGTTGCCATCCTGGTGAGACCTCACTGTGGTTTATTCCCGGAGCCAGCATCGCACACGTGTGTGCTGATGCGCTACTGAACTGATTAAAGCTTCCAGATTTTCACCAGTTGTCTCACCTGCAACATTAAGGCACATTTCGACAGGATGCAAGGTGGCTAGCCAAGGACGGTTTACTTGGCGCCATGATCAGGTGCTGCGATGTTTGACCTTAGCATGGAAGACAAGCGTAACATGAGCACTAAGTTGCCCCCAGTTTCATAAAAACATTACACACAAAAAACTTCATTCCTCCGCCCAGGAGAGCAACCGTCAGGAAAATGTGTTAAAACCAAGCCCCGCCGAGGACAACTGGACGCTGCTGGCAGATGTTTGTCAACGGCTTATTTTTCCACCTATGATTGCCACCACTAATTTTAGACCAATTGTCTTGTGTTCTGGATCAGCACGCCTTGTTCTCCTGCTAGCGTTAACAGTGCCATGGGCGGATGCATGTACAATGAGGCGTATGAGAGCGAGGAACTGCGGTCTGCTGAACTAGTCACTGAAGCGGAAGACCGAGGATGGAGAGTCCGGATTTACCCAGTGGAGATTGTTTGTGGAGGATTTGTAGCACACACTACAACCCGCTTTCGCACAGACGTCGGATTCAGTGGCGAAGAGTTGCGTCGCACAGTAAAGACTGTTTCTGAAGCAGCAAAGAGGAGCAGTAAGTGCTTGTTGCTAGACGGAAATATTCTGGTAGGGGATCTCAAGCACAATCGAAGGAAAGAAACGCTGATGTACGAGTAAGTAAGCTGGACTGACTGCAGGGGCGGTGATGGTGGGAACACCAGAATCACCGTCGAGCCGTCTTTATATGTGGGCTAGTCGACGAAATACAGAGGATGGCAGGTGCCCACCTGTAGACCCCAGCGATGTACCGTATACCTCAATCGATACGGTTGTTATGCTGGGGAGACCTCACTGTGGTTTCTCCCCGGAGCCAGCATCGCACACGTGTGTGCTGATGCGCTACTGTACTGATTAAAGCTTTCAGCTTCTCAGCAGTTGTTTCGAATCGGTGATATTATGGGGAATGTTCAGCATGGAAGAGTGGGTCTTGGTATCAGTTCAGCTCCTCCTACATACCACAAGGCAGCCCCACCTCAACGGAAGAAACTGCTAGTCAACGCATCAAAAAGCGCAACCACCAGGAAAAGGTGTTAATAAAAGCAAGCCTCGCTAGGACAACTGGAAGATGCTGGCAAATGTTGGTCAACGGCTTATTTTTCCACCTGAGATTGCCACCACTAATCTTCGACCAATTGTCTTTTGTTCTGGATCAGCACGCCTTGTTCAGCTGATAGAGATAACAGTGCCATGGGAGGATGCTGTAAATGAGGCATAAACTGCTGTATGCTCAACTAGCCAATGAAGCGGAATATGCGTGGAGGAGAGTCAGGATTTACCGAGTGGAGGATTTGTGGCACACACTACAGCCCGGTTTCTCAGAGACGTCTGATTCAGTGGCCAAGAGTTTCGTCGTACAAAAAAGAACATTGCTACATTAGCAGACAGGAGCAGATATTGCCTGCTGTTAGACGGAAATATTCTGGTAGGGAATCTCAAGCACAATCGAAGGGAAGAAGTTGATGTACGGGAAAGTAAGCTGGACTGACTGGAGGGGGGTTGATGGTAGAACGCCAGAATCACCATCAAGCCGTCTTGAGGTGTGGGCTAGTCGACGAAACACTGAGGATGGCAGGCGCCCACTTGTAGTCCCCAGCGATGTACCGTACTTACCGCAATCCAGACGGTTGCCATCCTGGTGAGACCTCACTGTGGTTTATTCCCGGAGCCAGCATCGCACACGTGTGTGCTGATGCGCTACTGAACTGATTAAAGCTTCCAGATTTTCACCAGTTGTCTCACCTGCAACATTAAGGCACATTTCGACAGGATGCAAGGTGGCTAGCCAAGGACGGTTTACTTGGCGCCATGATCAGGTGCTGCGATGTTTGACCTTAGCATGGAAGACAAGCGTAACATGAGCACTAAGTTGCCCCCAGTTTCATAAAAACATTACACACAAAAAACTTCATTCCTCCGCCCAGGAGAGCAACCGTCAGGAAAATGTGTTAAAACCAAGCCCCGCCGAGGACAACTGGACGCTGCTGGCAGATGTTTGTCAACGGCTTATTTTTCCACCTATGATTGCCACCACTAATTTTAGACCAATTGTCTTGTGTTCTGGATCAGCACGCCTTGTTCTCCTGCTAGCGTTAACAGTGCCATGGGCGGATGCATGTACAATGAGGCGTATGAGAGCGAGGAACTGCGGTCTGCTGAACTAGTCACTGAAGCGGAAGACCGAGGATGGAGAGTCCGGATTTACCCAGTGGAGATTGTTTGTGGAGGATTTGTAGCACACACTACAACCCGCTTTCGCACAGACGTCGGATTCAGTGGCGAAGAGTTGCGTCGCACAGTAAAGACTGTTTCTGAAGCAGCAAAGAGGAGCAGTAAGTGCTTGTTGCTAGACGGAAATATTCTGGTAGGGGATCTCAAGCACAATCGAAGGAAAGAAACGCTGATGTACGAGTAAGTAAGCTGGACTGACTGCAGGGGCGGTGATGGTGGGAACACCAGAATCACCGTCGAGCCGTCTTATATGTGGGCTAGTCGACGAAATACAGAGGATGGCAGGTGCCCACCTGTAGACCCCAGCGATGTACCGTATACCTCAATCGATACGGTTGTTATGCTGGGGAGACCTCACTGTGGTTTCTCCCCGGAGCCAGCATCGCACACGTGTGTGCTGATGCGCTACTGTACTGATTAAAGCTTTCAGCTTCTCAGCAGTTGTTTCGAATCGGTGATATTATGGGGAATGTTCAGCATGGAAGAGTGGGTCTTGGTATCAGTTCAGCTCCTCCTACATACCACAAGGCAGCCCCACCTCAACGGAAGAAACTGCTAGTCAACGCATCAAAAAGCGCAACCACCAGGAAAAGGTGTTAATAAAAGCAAGCCTCGCTAGGACAACTGGAAGATGCTGGCAAATGTTGGTCAACGGCTTATTTTTCCACCTGAGATTGCCACCACTAATCTTCGACCAATTGTCTTTTGTTCTGGATCAGCACGCCTTGTTCAGCTGATAGAGATAACAGTGCCATGGGAGGATGCTGTAAATGAGGCATAAACTGCTGTATGCTCAACTAGCCAATGAAGCGGAATATGCGTGGAGGAGAGTCAGGATTTACCGAGTGGAGGATTTGTGGCACACACTACAGCCCGGTTTCTCAGAGACGTCTGATTCAGTGGCCAAGAGTTTCGTCGTACAAAAAAGAACATTGCTACATCAGCAGACAGGAGCAGATATTGCCTGCTGTTAGACGGAAATATTCTGGTAGGGGATCTCAAGCACAATCGAAGGGAAGAAGTTGATGTACGGGAAAGTAAGCTGGACTGACTGGAGGGGGGGTTGATGGTAGAACGCCAGAATCACCATCAAGCCGTCTTGAGGTGTGGGCTAGTCGACGAAACACTGAGGATGGCAGGCGCCCACTTGTAGTCCCCAGCGATGTACCGTACTTACCGCAATCCAGACGGTTGCCATCCTGGTGAGACCTCACTGTGGTTTATTCCCGGAGCCAGCATCGCACACGTGTGTGCTGATGCGCTACTGAACTGTTAAAGCTTCCAGATTTTCACCAGTTGTCTCACCTGCAACATTAAGGCACATTTCGACAGGATGCAAGGTGGCTAGCCAAGGACGGTTTACTTGGCGCCATGACCAGGTGCTGCGGATGTTTGACCTTAGCAATGGAAGACAAGCGTAACAGAGCACTAAGTTGCCCCCAGTTTCATAAAAACATTACACACAAAAAACTTCATTCCTCCGCCCAGGAGAGCAACCGTCAGGAAAATGTGTTAAAACCAAGCCCCGCCGAGGACAACTGGACGCTGCTGGCAGATGTTTGTCAACGGCTTATTTCTCCACCTATGATTGCCACCACTAATTTTAGACCAATTGTCTTGTGTTCTGGATCAGCACGCCTTGTTCTCCTGCTAGCGTTAACAGTGCCATGGGCGGATGCATGTACAATGAGGCGTATGAGAGCGAGTAACTGCGGTCTGCTGAACTAGTCACTGAAGCGGAAGACCGAGGATGGAGAGTCCGGATTTACCCAGTGGAGATTGTTTGTGGAGGATTTGTAGCACACACTACAACCCGCTTTCGCACAGACGTCGGATTCAGTGGCGAAGAGTTGCGAAGAGTTGCTTCGCACAGTAAAGTGCTTGTTGCTAGACGGAAATATTCTGGTAGGGGATCTCAAGCACAATCGAAGGAAAGAAACGCTGATGTACGAGTAAGTAAGCTGGACTGACTGCAGGGGCGGTGATGGTGGAACACCAGAATCACCGTCCAGCCGTCTTTATATGTGGGCTAGTCGACGAAATACAGAGGATGGCAGGTGCCCACCTGTAGACCCCAGCGATGTACCGTATACCTCAATCGATACGGTTGTTATGCTGGGGAGACCTCACTGTGGTTTCTCCCCGGAGCCAGCATCGCACACGTGTGTGCTGATGCGCTACTGTACTGATTAAAGCTTTCAGCTTCTCAGCAGTTGTTTCGAATCGGTGATATTATGGGGAATGTTCAGCATGGAAGAGTGGGTCTTGGTATCAGTTCAGCTCCTCCTACATACCACAAGGCAGCCCCACCTCAACGGAAGAAACTGCTAGTCAACGCATCAAAAAGCGCAACCACCAGGAAAAGGTGTTAATAAAAGCAAGCCTCGCTAGGACAACTGGAAGATGCTGGCAAATGTTGGTCAACGGCTTATTTTTCCACCTGAGATTGCCACCACTAATCTTCGACCAATTGTCTTTTGTTCTGGATCAGCACGCCTTGTTCAGCTGATAGAGATAACAGTGCCATGGGAGGATGCTGTAAATGAGGCATAAACTGCTGTATGCTCAACTAGCCAATGAAGCGGAATATGCGTGGAGGAGAGTCAGGATTTACCGAGTGGAGGATTTGTGGCACACACTACAGCCCGGTTTCTCAGAGACGTCTGATTCAGTGGCCAAGAGTTTCGTCGTACAAAAAAGAACATTGCTACATCAGCAGACAGGAGCAGATATTGCCTGCTGTTAGACGGAAATATTCTGGTAGGGGATCTCAAGCACAATCGAAGGGAAGAAGTTGATGTACGGGAAAGTAAGCTGGACTGACTGGAGGGGGGTTGATGGTAGAACGCCAGAATCACCATCAAGCCGTCTTGAGGTGTGGGCTAGTCGACGAAACACTGAGGATGGCAGGCGCCCACTTGTAGTCCCCAGCGATGTACCGTACTTACCGCAATCCAGACGGTTGCCATCCTGGTGAGACCTCACTGTGGTTTATTCCCGGAGCCAGCATCGCACACGTGTGTGCTGATGCGCTACTGAACTGATTAAAGCTTCCAGATTTTCACCAGTTGTCTCACCTGCAACATTAAGGCACATTTCGACAGGATGCAAGGTGGCTAGCCAAGGACGGTTTACTTGGCGCCATGATCAGGTGCTGCGATGTTTGACCTTAGCATGGAAGACAAGCGTAACATGAGCACTAAGTTGCCCCCAGTTTCATAAAAACATTACACACAAAAAACTTCATTCCTCCGCCCAGGAGAGCAACCGTCAGGAAAATGTGTTAAAACCAAGCCCCGCCGAGGACAACTGGACGCTGCTGGCAGATGTTTGTCAACGGCTTATTTTTCCACCTATGATTGCCACCACTAATTTTAGACCAATTGTCTTGTGTTCTGGATCAGCACGCCTTGTTCTCCTGCTAGCGTTAACAGTGCCATGGGCGGATGCATGTACAATGAGGCGTATGAGAGCGAGGAACTGCGGTCTGCTGAACTAGTCACTGAAGCGGAAGACCGAGGATGGAGAGTCCGGATTTACCCAGTGGAGATTGTTTGTGGAGGATTTGTAGCACACACTACAACCCGCTTTCGCACAGACGTCGGATTCAGTGGCGAAGAGTTGCGTCGCACAGTAAAGACTGTTTCTGAAGCAGCAAAGAGGAGCAGTAAGTGCTTGTTGCTAGACGGAAATATTCTGGTAGGGGATCTCAAGCACAATCGAAGGAAAGAAACGCTGATGTACGAGTAAGTAAGCTGGACTGACTGCAGGGGCGGTGATGGTGGGAACACCAGAATCACCGTCGAGCCGTCTTATATGTGGGCTAGTCGACGAAATACAGAGGATGGCAGGTGCCCACCTGTAGACCCCAGCGATGTACCGTATACCTCAATCGATACGGTTGTTATGCTGGGGAGACCTCACTGTGGTTTCTCCCCGGAGCCAGCATCGCACACGTGTGTGCTGATGCGCTACTGTACTGATTAAAGCTTTCAGCTTCTCAGCAGTTGTTTCGAATCGGTGATATTATGGGGAATGTTCAGCATGGAAGAGTGGGTCTTGGTATCAGTTCAGCTCCTCCTACATACCACAAGGCAGCCCCACCTCAACGGAAGAAACTGCTAGTCAACGCATCAAAAAGCGCAACCACCAGGAAAAGGTGTTAATAAAAGCAAGCCTCGCTAGGACAACTGGAAGATGCTGGCAAATGTTGGTCAACGGCTTATTTTTCCACCTGAGATTGCCACCACTAATCTTCGACCAATTGTCTTTTGTTCTGGATCAGCACGCCTTGTTCAGCTGATAGAGATAACAGTGCCATGGGAGGATGCTGTAAATGAGGCATAAACTGCTGTATGCTCAACTAGCCAATGAAGCGGAATATGCGTGGAGGAGAGTCAGGATTTACCGAGTGGAGGATTTGTGGCACACACTACAGCCCGGTTTCTCAGAGACGTCTGATTCAGTGGCCAAGAGTTTCGTCGTACAAAAAAGAACATTGCTACATCAGCAGACAGGAGCAGATATTGCCTGCTGTTAGACGGAAATATTCTGGTAGGGGATCTCAAGCACAATCGAAGGGAAGAAGTTGATGTACGGGAAAGTAAGCTGGACTGACTGGAGGGGGGGTTGATGGTAGAACGCCAGAATCACCATCAAGCCGTCTTGAGGTGTGGGCTAGTCGACGAAACACTGAGGATGGCAGGCGCCCACTTGTAGTCCCCAGCGATGTACCGTACTTACCGCAATCCAGACGGTTGCCATCCTGGTGAGACCTCACTGTGGTTTATTCCCGGAGCCAGCATCGCACACGTGTGTGCTGATGCGCTACTGAACTGTTAAAGCTTCCAGATTTTCACCAGTTGTCTCACCTGCAACATTAAGGCACATTTCGACAGGATGCAAGGTGGCTAGCCAAGGACGGTTTACTTGGCGCCATGACCAGGTGCTGCGGATGTTTGACCTTAGCAATGGAAGACAAGCGTAACAGAGCACTAAGTTGCCCCCAGTTTCATAAAAACATTACACACAAAAAAACTTCATTCCTCCGCCCAGGAGAGCAACCGTCAGGAAAATGTGTTAAAACCAAGCCCCGCCGAGGACAACTGGACGCTGCTGGCAGATGTTTGTCAACGGCTTATTTCTCCACCTATGATTGCCACCACTAATTTTAGACCAAATGTCTTGTGTTCTGGATCAGCACGCCTTGTTCTCCTGCTAGCGTTAACAGTGCCATGGGCGGATGCATGTACAATGAGGCGTATGAGAGCGAGTAACTGCGGTCTGCTGAACTAGTCACTGAAGCGGAAGACCGAGGATGGAGAGTCCGGATTTACCCAGTGGAGATTGTTTGTGGAGGATTTGTAGCACACACTACAACCCGCTTTCGCACAGACGTCGGATTCAGTGGCGAAGAGTTGCGAAGAGTTGCTTCGCACAGTAAAGTGCTTGTTGCTAGACGGAAATATTCTGGTAGGGGATCTCAAGCACAATCGAAGGAAAGAAACGCTGATGTACGAGTAAGTAAGCTGGACTGACTGCAGGGGCGGTGATGGTGGAACACCAGAATCACCGTCCAGCCGTCTTTATATGTGGGCTAGTCGACGAAATACAGAGGATGGCAGGTGCCCACCTGTAGACCCCAGCGATGTACCGTATACCTCAATCGATACGGTTGTTATGCTGGGGAGACCTCACTGTGGTTTCTCCCCGGAGCCAGCATCGCACACGTGTGTGCTGATGCGCTACTGTACTGATTAAAGCTTTCAGCTTCTCAGCAGTTGTTTCGAATCGGTGATATTATGGGGAATGTTCAGCATGGAAGAGTGGGTCTTGGTATCAGTTCAGCTCCTCCTACATACCACAAGGCAGCCCCACCTCAACGGAAGAAACTGCTAGTCAACGCATCAAAAAGCGCAACCACCAGGAAAAGGTGTTAATAAAAGCAAGCCTCGCTAGGACAACTGGAAGATGCTGGCAAATGTTGGTCAACGGCTTATTTTTCCACCTGAGATTGCCACCACTAATCTTCGACCAATTGTCTTTTGTTCTGGATCAGCACGCCTTGTTCAGCTGATAGAGATAACAGTGCCATGGGAGGATGCTGTAAATGAGGCATAAACTGCTGTATGCTCAACTAGCCAATGAAGCGGAATATGCGTGGAGGAGAGTCAGGATTTACCGAGTGGAGGATTTGTGGCACACACTACAGCCCGGTTTCTCAGAGACGTCTGATTCAGTGGCCAAGAGTTTCGTCGTACAAAAAAGAACATTGCTACATCAGCAGACAGGAGCAGATATTGCCTGCTGTTAGACGGAAATATTCTGGTAGGGGATCTCAAGCACAATCGAAGGGAAGAAGTTGATGTACGGGAAAGTAAGCTGGACTGACTGGAGGGGGGTTGATGGTAGAACGCCAGAATCACCATCAAGCCGTCTTGAGGTGTGGGCTAGTCGACGAAACACTGAGGATGGCAGGCGCCCACTTGTAGTCCCCAGCGATGTACCGTACTTACCGCAATCCAGACGGTTGCCATCCTGGTGAGACCTCACTGTGGTTTATTCCCGGAGCCAGCATCGCACACGTGTGTGCTGATGCGCTACTGAACTGATTAAAGCTTCCAGATTTTCACCAGTTGTCTCACCTGCAACATTAAGGCACATTTCGACAGGATGCAAGGTGGCTAGCCAAGGACGGTTTACTTGGCGCCATGATCAGGTGCTGCGATGTTTGACCTTAGCATGGAAGACAAGCGTAACATGAGCACTAAGTTGCCCCCAGTTTCATAAAAACATTACACACAAAAAACTTCATTCCTCCGCCCAGGAGAGCAACCGTCAGGAAAATGTGTTAAAACCAAGCCCCGCCGAGGACAACTGGACGCTGCTGGCAGATGTTTGTCAACGGCTTATTTTTCCACCTATGATTGCCACCACTAA
>NW_026708788.1:0-34984 GCF_902713425.1 Acipenser ruthenus
CATTCAATGCACGCCCCCCCCCCCCCGGGTGCACGAGTGTTATGAAGCCGGGCTATCGTTCCCCGAGCTCGGCTGAACACTTGCGGCGGTTAGCCCTGGTCCCGCGTCCCGGGTCTACAGCGATGAATGAATTCATTCAATGCACGCCCCCCCCCCCCGGGTGCACGACTGTTATGAAGCCGGGCTATCGTTCCCCGAGCTCGGCTGAACACTTGCGGCGTCCCCCGGGGGACCTGCACGGCGGTTAGCCCTGGTCCCGCGTCCCGGGTCTACAGCGATGAATGAATTCATTCAATGCACTTTCCCCCCGGTGTGCACGAGTGTTATGAAGCCGGGCTATCGTTCCCCGAGCTCGGCTGAACACTTGCGGCGTCCCCCCGGGGGACCTGCACGGCGGTTAGCCCTGGTCCCGCGTCCCGGGTCTACAGCGATGAATGAATTCATTCAATGCACGCCCCCCCCCCCGGGTGCACGAGTGTTATGAAGCCGGGCTATCGTTCCCGAGCTCGGCTGAACACTTGCGGCGGTTAGCCCTGGTCCCGCGTCCCGGGTCTACAGCGATGAATGAATTCATTCAATGCACGCCCCCCCCCCGGGGTGCACGACTGTTATGAAGCCGGGCTATCGTTCCCCGAGCTCGGCTGAACACTTGCGGCGTCCCCCGGGGGACCTGCACGGCGGTTAGCCCTGGTCCCGCGTCCCGGGTCTACAGCGATGAATGAATTCATTCAATGCACTTTCCCCCCCGGGTGCACCGAGTGTTATGAAGCCGGGCTATCGTTCCCCGAGCTCGGCTGAACACTTGCGGCGTCCCCCGGGGGACCTGCACGGCGGTTAGCCCTGGTCCCGCGTCCCGGGTCTACAGCGATGAATGAATTCATTCAATGCACGCCCCCCCCCCCCGGGTGCACGAGTGTTATGAAGCCGGGCTATCGTTCCCCGAGCTCGGCTGAACACTTGCGGCGTCCCCCGGGGGACCTGCACGGCGGTTAGCCCTGGTCCCGCGTCCCGTGTGAACAGCGATGAATGAATTCATTCAATGCACGCCCCCCCCCGGGTGCACGAGTGTTATGGGTCCCGGCTGGAGATCCGCGAGCTCGGCTGAACACCTGCGCAAGCGCCGCTGCGGAGACCCGTTAGAAGCAGCCCCGAAGGCCAGCGAAAATAGCCGAGAGTTAAGCCCCTCCCCGCCGTGGCTTCGTCAGCCACTCGCCGCTTCAAGAGGGACGGGCCTCTGGTCATGTCATGTCATAAATCACATGACCAGAGGCCCGCCCATCCTGACGTTGCGGAAGTTTTGCCGAAGACACAGCGGGGAGAGGCTTAACTCTCGGCTATTTTCGGACCCGGCGAGAAGGCAGCAGGACGCTCTATTCACGGCTCACTCCCCGCGGTCCCCTCTGACCGATCGGAGCCGGTTTAGCGCTCCACGGCAGTCGGATACTTTAGCGCCTCAGCAGCGGGGGCGACGACCTCTAACATTCCCCGGGGAGCTGCCCGAGTGTAAGGCCGGGACCCCCGTCTGCTGGGGGAAAAAAAATACCTGCACGTCCCCCCCCGTGTGCACGGGTGTTATGAGCTCGGGCTGAACACTTGCTCGTCCCCCCCGCCCCCGGGGAGCTGCACGGCGGAACAGCGATGAATGAATTCATTAAATGCACTTTCCCCCCGGGTGCACGAGTGTTATGGGTCCCGGCTGGAGATCCGCGAGCTCGGCTGAACACTTGCGGCGTCCCCCCGGGGGACCTGCACGGCGGTTAGCCCTGGTCCCGCGTCCCGGGTCTACAGCGATGAATGAATTCATTCAATGCACGCCCCCCCCCCCCGGGTGCACGAGTGTTATGAAGCCGGGCTATCGTTCCCCGAGCTCGGCTGAACACTTGCGGCGGTTAGCCCTGGTCCCGCGTCCCGGGTCTACAGCGATGAATGAATTCATTCAATGCACGCCCCCCCCCCGGGTGCACGACTGTTATGAAGCCGGGGCTATCGTTCCCCGAGCTCGGCTGAACACTTGCGGCGTCCCCCGGGGGACCTGCACGGCGGTTAGCCCTGGTCCCGCGTCCCGGGTCTACAGCGATGAATGAATTCATTCAATGCACTTTCCCCCCCGGGTGCACGAGTGTTATGAAGCCGGGCTATCGTTCCCCGAGCTCGGCTGAACACTTGCGGCGTCCCCCGGGGGACCTGCACGGCGGTTAGCCCTGGTCCCGCGTCCCGGGTCTACAGCGATGAATGAATTCATTCAATGCACGCCCCCCCCCCCGGGGTGCACGAGTGTTATGAAGCCGGGCTATCGTTCCCCGAGCTCGGCTGAACACTTGCGGCGGTTAGCCCTGGTCCCGCGTCCCGGGTCTACAGCGATGAATGAATTCATTCAATGCACGCCCCCCCCCCCCGGGTGCACGACTGTTTATGAAGCCGGGCTATCGTTCCCCGAGCTCGGCTGAACACTTGCGGCGTCCCCCGGGGGACCTGCACGGCGGTTAGCCCTGGTCCCGCGTCCCCCCCCCCCCGGGTCTACAGCGATGAATGAATTCATTCAATGCACTTTCCCCCCCGGGTGGCACGAGTGTTATGAAGCCGGGCTATCGTTCCCCGAGCTCGGCTGAACACTTGCGGCGTCCCCCGGGGGACCTGCACGGCGGTTAGCCCTGGTCCCGCGTCCCGGGTCTACAGCGATGAATGAATTCATTCAATGCACGCCCCCCCCCCCGGGTGCACGAGTGTTATGAAGCCGGGCTATCGTTCCCCGAGCTCGGCTGAACACTTGCGGCGTCCCCCGGGGGACCTGCACGGCGGTTAGCCCTGGTCCCGCGTCCCGTGTGAACAGCGATGAATGAATTCATTCAATGCACGCCCCCCCCCCCGGGTGCACGAGTGTTATGGGTCCCGGCTGGAGATCCGCGAGCTCGGCTGAACAGCCTGCGCAAGCGCCGCTGCGGAGACCCGTTAGAAGCAGCCCCGAAGGCCAGCGAAAATAGCCCGAGAGTTAAGCCCCTCCCCGCCGTGGCTTCGTCAGCCACTCGCCGCTTCAAGAGGGACGGGCCTCTGGTCATGTCATGTCATAAATCACATGACCAGAGGCCCGCCCATCCTGACGTTGCGGAAGTTTGCCGAAGACACAGCGGGGAGAGGCTTAACTCTCGGGCTATTTTCGGACCCGGCGAGAAGGCAGCAGGACGCTCTATTCACGGCTCACTCCCCGCGGTCCCCTCTGACCGATCGGAGCCGGTTTAGCGCTCCAGGCAGTCGGATACTTTAGCGCCTCAGCAGCGGGGGGCGACGACCTCTAACATTCCCCGGGGAGCTGCCCGAGTGTAAGGCCGGGACCCCCGTCTGCTGGGGGAAAAAAATACCTGCACGTCCCCCCCCGTGTGCACGGGTGTTATGAGCTCGGGCTGAACACTTGCTCGTCCCCCCCGCCCCCGGGGAGCTGCACGGCGGAACAGCGATGAATGAATTCATTAAATGCACTTTCCCCCCGGGTGCACGAGTGTTATGGGTCCCGGCTGGAGATCCGCGAGCTCGGCTGAACACTTGCGGCGTCCCCCGGGGGACCTGCACGGCGGTTAGCCCTGGTCCCGCGTCCCGGGTCTACAGCGATGAATGAATTCATTCAATGCACGCCCCCCCCCCCCGGGTGCACGAGTGTTATGAAGCCGGGCTATCGTTCCCCGAGCTCGGCTGAACACTTGCGGCGGTTAGCCCTGGTCCCGCGTCCCGGGTCTACAGCGATGAATGAATTCATTCAATGCACGCCCCCCCCCCGGGGTGCACGACTGTTATGAAGCCGGGCTATCGTTCCCCGAGCTCGGCTGAACACTTGCGGCGTCCCCCGGGGGACCTGCACGGCGGTTAGCCCTGGTCCCGCGTCCCGGGTCTACAGCGATGAATGAATTCATTCAATGCACTTTCCCCCCGGGTGCACGAGTGTTATGAAGCCGGGCTATCGTTCCCCGAGCTCGGCTGAACACTTGCGGCGTCCCCCGGGGGACCTGCACGGCGGTTAGCCCTGGTCCCGCGTCCCGGGTCTACAGCGATGAATGAATTCATTCAATGCACGCCCCCCCCCCGGGTGCACGAGTGTTATGAAGCCGGGCTATCGTTCCCCGAGCTCGGCTGAACACTTGCGGCGGTTAGCCCTGGTCCCGCGTCCCGGGTCTACAGCGATGAATGAATTCATTCAATGCACGCCCCCCCCCCGGGTGCACGACTGTTATGAAGCCGGGCTATCGTTCCCCGAGCTCGGCTGAACACTTGCGGCGTCCCCCGGGGGACCTGCACGGCGGTTAGCCCTGGTCCCGCGTCCCGGGTCTACAGCGATGAATGAATTCATTCAATGCACTTTCCCCCCCGGGTGCACGAGTGTTATGAAGCCGGGCTATCGTTCCCCGAGCTCGGCTGAACACTTGCGGCGTCCCCCGGGGGACCTGCACGGCGGTTAGCCCTGGTCCCGCGTCCCGGGTCTACAGCGATGAATGAATTCATTCAATGCACGCCCCCCCCCCCCGGGGTGCACGAGTGTTATGAAGCCGGGCTATCGTTCCCCGAGCTCGGCTGAACACTTGCGGCGTCCCCCGGGGGACCTGCACGGCGGTTAGCCCTGGTCCCGCGTCCCGTGTGAACAGCGATGAATGAATTCATTCAATGCACGCCCCCCCCCCCGGGTGCACGAGTGTTATGGGTCCCGGCTGGAGATCCGCGAGCTCGGCTGAACACCTGCGCAAGCGCCGCTGCGGAGACCCGTTAGAAGCAGCCCCGAAGGCCAGCGAAAATAGCCGAGAGTTAAGCCCCTCCCCGCCGTGGCTTCGTCAGCCACTCGCCGCTTCAAGAGGGACGGGCCTCTGGTCATGTCATGTCATAAATCACATGACCAGAGGCCCGCCCATCCTGACGTTGCGGAAGTTTGCCGAAGACACAGCGGGGAGAGGCTTAACTCTCGGCTATTTTCGGACCGGCGAGAAGGCAGCAGGACGCTCTATTCACGGCTCACTCCCCGCGGTCCCCTCTGACCGATCGGAGCCGGTTTAGCGCTCCAGGCAGTCGGATACTTTAGCGCCTCAGCAGCGGGGGCGACGACCTCTAACATTCCCCGGGGAGCTGCCCGAGTGTAAGGCCGGGACCCCCGTCTGCTGGGGGAAAAAAATACCTGCACGTCCCCCCCCGTGTGCACGGGTGTTATGAGCTCGGGCTGAACACTTGCTCGTCCCCCCCGCCCCCGGGGAGCTGCACGGCGGAACAGCGATGAATGAATTCATTAAATGCACTTTCCCCCCGGGTGCACGAGTGTTATGGGTCCCGGCTGGAGATCCGCGAGCTCGGCTGAACACTTGCGGCGTCCCCCGGGGGACCTGCACGGCGGTTAGCCCTGGTCCCGCGTCCGGGTCTACAGCGATGAATGAATTCATTCAATGCACGCCCCCCCCCCCCCGGGTGCACGAGTGTTATGAAGCCGGGCTATCGTTCCCCGAGCTCGGCTGAAACACTTGCGGCGGTTAGCCCTGGTCCCGCGTCCCGGGTCTACAGCGATGAATGAATTCATTCAATGCACGCCCCCCCCCCGGGTGCACGACTGTTATGAAGCCGGGCTATCGTTCCCCGAGCTCGGCTGAACACTTGCGGCGTCCCCCCGGGGGACCTGCACGGCGGTTAGCCCTGGTCCCGCGTCCCGGGTCTACAGCGATGAATGAATTCATTCAATGCACTTTCCCCCCCGGGTGCACGAGTGTTATGAAGCCGGGCTATCGTTCCCCGAGCTCGGCTGAACACTTGCGGCGTCCCCCGGGGGACCTGCACGGCGGTTAGCCCTGGTCCCGCGTCCCGGGTCTACAGCGATGAATGAATTCATTCATGCACGCCCCCCCCCCCGGGTGCACGAGTGTTATGAAGCCGGGCTATCGTTCCCCGAGCTCGGCTGAACACTTGCGGCGGTTAGCCCTGGTCCCGCGTCCCGGGTCTACAGCGATGAATGAATTCATTCAATGCACGCCCCCCCCCCCGGGTGCACGACTGTTATGAGCCGGGCTATCGTTCCCCGAGCTCGGCTGAACACTTGCGGCGTCCCCCGGGGGACCTGCACGGCGGTTAGCCCTGGTCCCGCGTCCGGGTCTACAGCGATGAATGAATTCATTCAATGCACTTTCCCCCCCGGGTGCACGAGTGTTATGAAGCCGGGCTATCGTTCCCCGAGCTCGGCTGAACACTTGCGGCGTCCCCCGGGGGACCTGCACGGCGGTTAGCCCTGGTCCCGCGTCCCGGGTCTACAGCGATGAATGAATTCATTCAATGCACGCCCCCCCCCCCCGGGTGCACGAGTGTTATGAAGCCGGGCTATCGTTCCCCGAGCTCGGCTGAACACTTGCGGCGTCCCCCGGGGGACCTGCACGGCGGTTAGCCCTGGTCCCGCGTCCCGTGTGAACAGCGATGAATGAATTCATTCAATGCACGCCCCCCCCCCGGGTGCACGAGTGTTATGGGTCCCGGCTGGAGATCCGCGAGCTCGGCTGAACACCTGCGCAAGCGCCGCTGCGGAGACCCGTTAGAAGCAGCCCCCGAAGGCCAGCGAAAATAGCCGAGAGTTAAGCCCCTCCCCCGCCGTGGCTTCGTCAGCCACTCGCCGCTTCAAGAGGGACGGGCCTCTGGTCATGTCATGTCATAAATCACATGACCAGAGGCCCGCCCATCCTGACGTTGCGGAAGTTTGCCGAAGACACAGCGGGGAGAGGCTTAACTCTCGGCTATTTCGGACCCGGCGAGAAGGCAGCAGGACGCTCTATTCACGGCTCACTCCCCGCGGTCCCCTCTGACCGATCGGAGCCGGTTTAGCGCTCCAGGCAGTCGGATACTTTAGCGCCTCAGCAGCGGGGGCGACGACCTCTAACATTCCCCGGGGAGCTGCCCGAGTGTAAGGCCGGGACCCCCGTCTGCTGGGGAAAAAATACCTGCACGTCCCCCCCCGTGTGCACGGGTGTTATGAGCTCGGGCTGAACACTTGCTCGTCCCCCCCGCCCCCGGGGAGCTGCACGGCGGAACAGCGATGAATGAATTCATTAAATGCACTTTCCCCCCGGGTGCACGAGTGTTATGGGTCCCGGCTGGAGATCCGCGAGCTCGGCTGAACACTTGCGGCGTCCCCCGGGGGACCTGCACGGCGGTTAGCCCTGGTCCCGCGTCCCGGGTCTACAGCGATGAATGAATTCATTCAATGCACGCCCCCCCCCCCCGGTGTGCACGAGTGTTATGAAGCGGGCTATCGTTCCCCGAGCTCGGCTGAACACTTGCGGCGGTTAGCCCTGGTCCCGCGTCCCGGGTCTACAGCGATGAATGAATTCATTCAATGCACGCCCCCCCCCCCCGGGTGCACGACTGTTATGAAGCCGGGCTATCGTTCCCCCGAGCTCGGCTGAACACTTGCGGCGTCCCCCGGGGGACCTGCACGGCGGTTAGCCCTGGTCCCCGCGTCCCGGGTCTACAGCGATGAATGAATTCATTCAATGCACTTTCCCCCCGGGTGCACGAGTGTTATGAAGCCGGGCTATCGTTCCCCGAGCTCGGCTGAACACTTGCGGCGTCCCCCGGGGGACCTGCACGGCGGTTAGCCCTGGTCCCGCGTCCCGGGTCTACAGCGATGAATGAATTCATTCAATGCACGCCCCCCCCCCCGGGTGCACGAGTGTTATGAAGCCGGGCTATCGTTCCCCGAGGCTCGGCTGAACACTTGCGGCGGTTAGCCCTGGTCCCCGCGTCCCGGGTCTACAGCGATGAATGAATTCATTCAATGCACGCCCCCCCCCCGGGTGCACGACTGTTATGAAGCCGGGCTATCGTTCCCCGAGCTCGGCTGAACACTTGCGGCGGTCCCCCGGGGGACCTGCACGGCGGTTAGCCCTGGTCCCGCGTCCCGGGTCTACAGCGATGAATGAATTCATTCAATGCACTTTCCCCCCGGGTGCACGAGTGTTATGAAGCCGGGCTATCGTTCCCCGAGCTCGGCTGAACACTTGCGGCGTCCCCCGGGGGACCTGCACGGACGGTTAGCCCTGGTCCCGCGTCCCGGGTCTACAGCGATGAATGAATTCATTCAATGCACGCCCCCCCCCCCCGGGGTGCACGAGTGTTATGAAGCCGGGCTATCGTTCCCCGAGCTCGGCTGAACACTTGCGGCGGTTAGCCCTGGTCCCGCGTCCCGGGTCGTACAGCGATGAATGAATTCATTCAATGCACGCCCCCCCCCCCGGGTGCACGACTGTTATGAAGCCGGGCTATCGTTCCCCGAGCTCGGGCTGAACACTTGCGGCGTCCCCCGGGGGACCTGCACGGCGGTTAGCCCTGGTCCCGCGTCCCGTGTGAACAGCGATGAATGAATTCATTCAATGCACTTTCCCCCCCGGGTGCACGAGTGTTATGGGTCCCGGCTATCGTTCCCCGAGCTCGGCTGAACACTTGCGGCGGTTAGCCCTGGTCCCGCGTCCCGTGTGAACAGCGATGAATGAATTCATTCAATGCACGCCCCCCCCCGGGGTGCACGAGTGTTATGGGTCCGGCTGGAGATCCGCGAGCTCGGGCTGAACACTTGCTCGTCCCCTGCAGTGTTTTTAGAAGAATTCCCGCAGAAATCGGATTTTTTTGAGCAATTCAAATAAGAGTAACAGCATTTGCATCCCCGGTGTCATAAATATTTTCCACCAGTAGATGGCAGCAGCCCCTAGAATTGGAGTCGGCAACCATTCAAATACTTGAAAAAGTACATTTTAATGAGTTTTTAAGCCAATTTTGGCAGGCTCTCAAAGAATCAGCGAATGTGGTAGGGGGCTGAAAATTGCTACAGAGTACCTGTAGGACATGCAGATAAGTGGTGGAAAAGCACAGGTTGCTGGGCCTTTCGGTTCCGACGCTGCCCCTGTCCTTAAATGCCACTTCTAAGTGCACTGCAGGCCCCTTGAAAAAGTACATTTGGAAGGATTTTGAAGCGATGCAAGCAGGTAGAAACACCATTCCAAGGGCTGTAGTATCAGACTAACAGCCTGTAACTGAGCCCAGGGTTTTTAGAGCGATTCCTACAAAATTCAGCTTTTTTCCCATTCAACTAAGGCGACCGCTGCTTTAAGCCTATGGGTCATTTGTAACAATTTTGGCAGGCTCTCAAAGAATCAGCGAATGTGGTAGGTGGCTGAAAATTGCTACAGAGTACCTGTAGGACATGCAGATAAGTGGTGGAAAAGCACAGGTTGCTGGGCCTTTCGGTTCCGACGCTGCCCCTGTCCTTAAATGCCACTTCTAAGTGCACTGCAGGCCCCTTGAAAAAGTACATTTGGAAGGATTTTGAAGCGATGCAAGCAGGTAGAAACACCATTCCAAGGGCTGTAGTATCAGACTAACAGCCTGTAACTGAGCCCAGGGTTTTTAGAGCGATTCCTACAAAATTCAGCTTTTTTCCGTTTCTGTTTTTTACGTTTTCTGGTGAAAACGCCTATACGTTTCAATGGGAATCACATTAAAATTAATATTTCAATAACCCCTGGAGCTACCACCTCATACGAGGTATCGTTGGATAGGTATGATTGCAAGCTACAAAACAACACCGCACTCGAGTTTTTATTCGACTGCTACACTAAATAACGACCTTAAATAGGTTTCGTTTACATTTGGCGAAAAAACGTCCCGTTCAGGTTTTTTTTTTTTTTTTTTTTTTAATATTTAAATAACCACAGGTGGTATCAATTGAATCAAGGTATGCCTGTAAAGGTATTACTGCGAGCTACAAAACAAGACCTTTAGCACGGAAACGAGTGTGACCCTAACCCTAACCCTGAGTCACACTAGTTTTGATGGGCCACAGATGGAGCTGCGTGCCTGCAACGGAGAGTGGGAGAGCTGGAGAGTGGGAGAGCTGGAGAGTGGGAGAGCTTGGGAGTGGAACGGCACTTGCATCCCAGTCGGATGCTGGGCTTTGGGACGCTCCATCCTTTTCACCGGCCATGGATGCGGCCAGGGCAGGGGGATGGATGCCTGGGACACAAGCCCAGTGCGGGGAGCTGCACGGCGGTTCGCCGGTGCCCCGCGTCCCAGGTGAACAGCGATTAATGAATTAATTAAATGCACGTCCCCCCCGGGTGCACGAGTGTTCTGAGGCCGGGTTGCAGTTCCGCGAGCTCGGGCGTGGGACGGCACTTGCATCCCAGTCGGATGCTGGGCTTTGGGACGCTCCATCCTTTTCACCGGCCATGGATGCGGCCAGGGCAGGGGGATGGATGCCTGGGACACAAGCCCAGTGCGGGGAGCTGCACGGCGGTTCGCCGGTGCCCCGCGTCCCAGGTGAACAGCGATTAATGAATTAATTAAATGCACGTCCCCCCCGGGTGCACGAGTGTTCTGAGGCCGGGTTGCAGTTCCGCGAGCTCGGGCGTGGGACGGCACTTGCATCCCAGTCGGATGCTGGGCTTTGGGACGCTCCATCCTTTTCACCGGCCATGGATGCGGCCAGGGCAGGGGGATGGATGCCTGGGACACAAGCCCAGTGCGGGGAGCTGCACGGCGGTTCGCCGGTGCCCCGCGTCCCAGGTGAACAGCGATTAATGAATTAATTAAATGCACGTCCCCCCCGGGTGCACGAGTGTTCTGAGGCCGGGTTGCAGTTCCGCGAGCTCGGGCGTGGGACGGCACTTGCATCCCAGTCGGATGCTGGGCTTTGGGACGCTCCATCCTTTTCACCGGCCATGGATGCGGCCAGGGCAGGGGGATGGATGCCTGGGACACAAGCCCAGTGCGGGGAGCTGCACGGCGGTTCGCCGGTGCCCCGCGTCCCAGGTGAACAGCGATTAATGAATTAATTAAATGCACGTCCCCCCCGGGTGCACGAGTGTTCTGAGGCCGGGTTGCAGTTCCGCGAGCTCGGGCGTGGGACGGCACTTGCATCCCAGTCGGATGCTGGGCTTTGGGACGCTCCATCCTTTTCACCGGCCATGGATGCGGCCAGGGCAGGGGGATGGATGCCTGGGACACAAGCCCAGTGCGGGGACCTGCACGGCGGTTAGCCCTGGTCCCGCGTCCCGTGTGAACAGCGATGAATGAATTCATTCAATGCACTTTCCCCCCCGGGTGCACGAGTGTTATGAAGCCGGGCTATCGTTCCCCGAGCTCGGCTGAACACTTGCGGCGTCCCCCGGGGGACCTGCACGGCGGTTAGCCCTGGTCCCGCGTCCCGGGTCTACAGCGATGAATGAATTCATTCAATGCACGCCCCCCCCCCCGGGTGCACGAGTGTTATGAAGCCGGGCTATCGTTCCCCGAGCTCGGCTGAACACTTGCGGCGTCCCCCGGGGGACCTGCACGGCGGTTAGCCCTGGTCCCGCGTCCCGTGTGAACAGCGATGAATGAATTCATTCAATGCACGCCCCCCCCCCGGGTGCACGAGTGTTATGGGTCCCGGCTGGAGATCCGCGAGCTCGGCTGAACACCTGCGCAAGCGCCGCTGCGGAGACCCGTTAGAAGCAGCCCCGAAGGCCAGCGAAAATAGCCGAGAGTTAAGCCCCTCCCCGCCGTGGCTTCGTCAGCCACTCGCCGCTTCAAGAGGGACGGGCCTCTGGTCATGTCATGTCATAAATCACATGACCAGAGGCCCGCCCATCCTGACGTTGCGGAAGTTTGCCGAAGACACAGCGGGGAGAGGCTTAACTCTCGGCTATTTTCGGACCCGGCGAGAAGGCAGCAGGACGCTCTATTCACGGCTCACTCCCCGCGGTCCCCTCTGACCGATCGGAGCCGGTTTAGCGCTCCAGGCAGTCGGATACTTTAGCGCCTCAGCAGCGGGGGCGACGACCTCTAACATTCCCCGGGGAGCTGCCCGAGTGTAAGGCCGGGACCCCCGTCTGCTGGGGGAAAAAAATACCTGCACGTCCCCCCCCGTGTGCACGGGTGTTATGAGCTCGGGCTGAACACTTGCTCGTCCCCCCCGCCCCCGGGGAGCTGCACGGCGGAACAGCGATGAATGAATTCATTAAATGCACTTTCCCCCCGGGTGCACGAGTGTTATGGGTCCCGGCTGGAGATCCGCGAGCTCGGCTGAACACTTGCGGCGTCCCCCGGGGGACCTGCACGGCGGTTAGCCCTGGTCCCACGTCCCGGGTCTACAGCGATGAATGAATTCATTCAATGCACGCCCCCCCCCCCCGGGTGCACGAGTGTTATGAAGCCGGGCTATCGTTCCCCGAGCTCGGCTGAACACTTGCGGCGGTTAGCCCTGGTCCCGCGTCCCGGGTCTACAGCGATGAATGAATTCATTCAATGCACGCCCCCCCCCCGGGTGCACGACTGTTATGAAGCCGGGCTATCGTTCCCCGAGCTCGGCTGAACACTTGCGGCGTCCCCCGGGGGACCTGCACGGCGGTTAGCCCTGGTCCCGCGTCCCGGGTCTACAGCGATGAATGAATTCATTCAATGCACTTTCCCCCCCGGGTGCACGAGTGTTATGAAGCCGGGCTATCGTTCCCCGAGCTCGGCTGAACACTTGCGGCGTCCCCCGGGGGACCTGCACGGCGGTTAGCCCTGGTCCCGCGTCCCGGGTCTACAGCGATGAATGAATTCATTCAATGCACGCCCCCCCCCCCGGGTGCACGAGTGTTATGAAGCCGGGCTATCGTTCCCCGAGCTCGGCTGAACACTTGCGGCGGTTAGCCCTGGTCCCGCGTCCCGGGTCTACAGCGATGAATGAATTCATTCAATGCACGCCCCCCCCCCGGGTGCACGACTGTTATGAAGCCGGGCTATCGTTCCCCGAGCTCGGCTGAACACTTGCGGCGTCCCCCGGGGGACCTGCACGGCGGTTAGCCCTGGTCCCGCGTCCCGGGTCTACAGCGATGAATGAATTCATTCAATGCACTTTCCCCCCCGGGTGCACGAGTGTTATGAAGCCGGGCTATCGTTCCCCGAGCTCGGCTGAACACTTGCGGCGTCCCCCGGGGGACCTGCACGGCGGTTAGCCCTGGTCCCGCGTCCCGGGTCTACAGCGATGAATGAATTCATTCAATGCACGCCCCCCCCCCCGGGTGCACGAGTGTTATGAAGCCGGGCTATCGTTCCCCGAGCTCGGCTGAACACTTGCGGCGTCCCCCGGGGGACCTGCACGGCGGTTAGCCCTGGTCCCGCGTCCCGTGTGAACAGCGATGAATGAATTCATTCAATGCACGCCCCCCCCCCGGGTGCACGAGTGTTATGGGTCCCGGCTGGAGATCCGCGAGCTCGGCTGAACACCTGCGCAAGCGCCGCTGCGGAGACCCGTTAGAAGCAGCCCCGAAGGCCAGCGAAAATAGCCGAGAGTTAAGCCCCTCCCCGCCGTGGCTTCGTCAGCCACTCGCCGCTTCAAGAGGGACGGGCCTCTGGTCATGTCATGTCATAAATCACATGACCAGAGGCCCGCCCATCCTGACGTTGCGGAAGTTTGCCGAAGACACAGCGGGGAGAGGCTTAACTCTCGGCTATTTTCGGACCCGGCGAGAAGGCAGCAGGACGCTCTATTCACGGCTCACTCCCCGCGGTCCCCTCTGACCGATCGGAGCCGGTTTAGCGCTCCAGGCAGTCGGATACTTTAGCGCCTCAGCAGCGGGGGCGACGACCTCTAACATTCCCCGGGGAGCTGCCCGAGTGTAAGGCCGGGACCCCCGTCTGCTGGGGGAAAAAAATACCTGCACGTCCCCCCCCGTGTGCACGGGTGTTATGAGCTCGGGCTGAACACTTGCTCGTCCCCCCCGCCCCCGGGGAGCTGCACGGCGGAACAGCGATGAATGAATTCATTAAATGCACTTTCCCCCCGGGTGCACGAGTGTTATGGGTCCCGGCTGGAGATCCGCGAGCTCGGCTGAACACTTGCGGCGTCCCCCGGGGGACCTGCACGGCGGTTAGCCCTGGTCCCGCGTCCCGGGTCTACAGCGATGAATGAATTCATTCAATGCACGCCCCCCCCCCCCGGGTGCACGAGTGTTATGAAGCCGGGCTATCGTTCCCCGAGCTCGGCTGAACACTTGCGGCGGTTAGCCCTGGTCCCGCGTCCCGGGTCTACAGCGATGAATGAATTCATTCAATGCACGCCCCCCCCCCGGGTGCACGACTGTTATGAAGCCGGGCTATCGTTCCCCGAGCTCGGCTGAACACTTGCGGCGTCCCCCGGGGGACCTGCACGGCGGTTAGCCCTGGTCCCGCGTCCCGGGTCTACAGCGATGAATGAATTCATTCAATGCACTTTCCCCCCCGGGTGCACGAGTGTTATGAAGCCGGGCTATCGTTCCCCGAGCTCGGCTGAACACTTGCGGCGTCCCCCGGGGGACCTGCACGGCGGTTAGCCCTGGTCCCGCGTCCCGGGTCTACAGCGATGAATGAATTCATTCAATGCACGCCCCCCCCCCCCGGGTGCACGAGTGTTATGAAGCCGGGCTATCGTTCCCCGAGCTCGGCTGAACACTTGCGGCGGTTAGCCCTGGTCCCGCGTCCCGGGTCTACAGCGATGAATGAATTCATTCAATGCACGCCCCCCCCCCGGGTGCACGACTGTTATGAAGCCGGGCTATCGTTCCCCGAGCTCGGCTGAACACTTGCGGCGTCCCCCGGGGGACCTGCACGGCGGTTAGCCCTGGTCCCGCGTCCCGGGTCTACAGCGATGAATGAATTCATTCAATGCACTTTCCCCCCCGGGTGCACGAGTGTTATGAAGCCGGGCTATCGTTCCCCGAGCTCGGCTGAACACTTGCGGCGTCCCCCGGGGGACCTGCACGGCGGTTAGCCCTGGTCCCGCGTCCCGGGTCTACAGCGATGAATGAATTCATTCAATGCACGCCCCCCCCCCCGGGTGCACGAGTGTTATGAAGCCGGGCTATCGTTCCCCGAGCTCGGCTGAACACTTGCGGCGTCCCCCGGGGGACCTGCACGGCGGTTAGCCCTGGTCCCGCGTCCCGTGTGAACAGCGATGAATGAATTCATTCAATGCACGCCCCCCCCCCGGGTGCACGAGTGTTATGGGTCCCGGCTGGAGATCCGCGAGCTCGGCTGAACACCTGCGCAAGCGCCGCTGCGGAGACCCGTTAGAAGCAGCCCCGAAGGCCAGCGAAAATAGCCGAGAGTTAAGCCCCTCCCCGCCGTGGCTTCGTCAGCCACTCGCCGCTTCAAGAGGGACGGGCCTCTGGTCATGTCATGTCATAAATCACATGACCAGAGGCCCGCCCATCCTGACGTTGCGGAAGTTTGCCGAAGACACAGCGGGGAGAGGCTTAACTCTCGGCTATTTTCGGACCCGGCGAGAAGGCAGCAGGACGCTCTATTCACGGCTCACTCCCCGCGGTCCCCTCTGACCGATCGGAGCCGGTTTAGCGCTCCAGGCAGTCGGATACTTTAGCGCCTCAGCAGCGGGGGCGACGACCTCTAACATTCCCCGGGGAGCTGCCCGAGTGTAAGGCCGGGACCCCCGTCTGCTGGGGGAAAAAAATACCTGCACGTCCCCCCCCGTGTGCACGGGTGTTATGAGCTCGGGCTGAACACTTGCTCGTCCCCCCCGCCCCCGGGGAGCTGCACGGCGGAACAGCGATGAATGAATTCATTAAATGCACTTTCCCCCCGGGTGCACGAGTGTTATGGGTCCCGGCTGGAGATCCGCGAGCTCGGCTGAACACTTGCGGCGTCCCCCGGGGGACCTGCACGGCGGTTAGCCCTGGTCCCGCGTCCCGGGTCTACAGCGATGAATGAATTCATTCAATGCACGCCCCCCCCCCCCCGGGTGCACGAGTGTTATGAAGCCGGGCTATCGTTCCCCGAGCTCGGCTGAACACTTGCGGCGGTTAGCCCTGGTCCCGCGTCCCGGGTCTACAGCGATGAATGAATTCATTCAATGCACGCCCCCCCCCCGGGTGCACGACTGTTATGAAGCCGGGCTATCGTTCCCCGAGCTCGGCTGAACACTTGCGGCGTCCCCCGGGGGACCTGCACGGCGGTTAGCCCTGGTCCCGCGTCCCGGGTCTACAGCGATGAATGAATTCATTCAATGCACTTTCCCCCCCGGGTGCACGAGTGTTATGAAGCCGGGCTATCGTTCCCCGAGCTCGGCTGAACACTTGCGGCGTCCCCCGGGGGACCTGCACGGCGGTTAGCCCTGGTCCCGCGTCCCGGGTCTACAGCGATGAATGAATTCATTCAATGCACGCCCCCCCCCCGGGTGCACGAGTGTTATGAAGCCGGGCTATCGTTCCCCGAGCTCGGCTGAACACTTGCGGCGGTTAGCCCTGGTCCCGCGTCCCGGGTCTACAGCGATGAATGAATTCATTCAATGCACGCCCCCCCCCCGGGTGCACGACTGTTATGAAGCCGGGCTATCGTTCCCCGAGCTCGGCTGAACACTTGCGGCGTCCCCCGGGGGACCTGCACGGCGGTTAGCCCTGGTCCCGCGTCCCGGGTCTACAGCGATGAATGAATTCATTCAATGCACTTTCCCCCCCGGGTGCACGAGTGTTATGAAGCCGGGCTATCGTTCCCCGAGCTCGGCTGAACACTTGCGGCGTCCCCCGGGGGACCTGCACGGCGGTTAGCCCTGGTCCCGCGTCCCGGGTCTACAGCGATGAATGAATTCATTCAATGCACGCCCCCCCCCCCGGGTGCACGAGTGTTATGAAGCCGGGCTATCGTTCCCCGAGCTCGGCTGAACACTTGCGGCGTCCCCCGGGGGACCTGCACGGCGGTTAGCCCTGGTCCCGCGTCCCGTGTGAACAGCGATGAATGAATTCATTCAATGCACGCCCCCCCCCCGGGTGCACGAGTGTTATGGGTCCCGGCTGGAGATCCGCGAGCTCGGCTGAACACCTGCGCAAGCGCCGCTGCGGAGACCCGTTAGAAGCAGCCCCGAAGGCCAGCGAAAATAGCCGAGAGTTAAGCCCCTCCCCGCCGTGGCTTCGTCAGCCACTCGCCGCTTCAAGAGGGACGGGCCTCTGGTCATGTCATGTCATAAATCACATGACCAGAGGCCCGCCCATCCTGACGTTGCGGAAGTTTGCCGAAGACACAGCGGGGAGAGGCTTAACTCTCGGCTATTTTCGGACCCGGCGAGAAGGCAGCAGGACGCTCTATTCACGGCTCACTCCCCGCGGTCCCCTCTGACCGATCGGAGCCGGTTTAGCGCTCCAGGCAGTCGGATACTTTAGCGCCTCAGCAGCGGGGGCGACGACCTCTAACATTCCCCGGGGAGCTGCCCGAGTGTAAGGCCGGGACCCCCGTCTGCTGGGGGAAAAAAATACCTGCACGTCCCCCCCCGTGTGCACGGGTGTTATGAGCTCGGGCTGAACACTTGCTCGTCCCCCCCGCCCCCGGGGAGCTGCACGGCGGAACAGCGATGAATGAATTCATTAAATGCACTTTCCCCCCGGGTGCACGAGTGTTATGGGTCCCGGCTGGAGATCCGCGAGCTCGGCTGAACACTTGCGGCGTCCCCCGGGGGACCTGCACGGCGGTTAGCCCTGGTCCCGCGTCCCGGGTCTACAGCGATGAATGAATTCATTCAATGCACGCCCCCCCCCCCCGGGTGCACGAGTGTTATGAAGCCGGGCTATCGTTCCCCGAGCTCGGCTGAACACTTGCGGCGGTTAGCCCTGGTCCCGCGTCCCGGGTCTACAGCGATGAATGAATTCATTCAATGCACGCCCCCCCCCCGGGTGCACGACTGTTATGAAGCCGGGCTATCGTTCCCCGAGCTCGGCTGAACACTTGCGGCGTCCCCCGGGGGACCTGCACGGCGGTTAGCCCTGGTCCCGCGTCCCGGGTCTACAGCGATGAATGAATTCATTCAATGCACTTTCCCCCCCGGGTGCACGAGTGTTATGAAGCCGGGCTATCGTTCCCCGAGCTCGGCTGAACACTTGCGGCGTCCCCCGGGGGACCTGCACGGCGGTTAGCCCTGGTCCCGCGTCCCGGGTCTACAGCGATGAATGAATTCATTCAATGCACGCCCCCCCCCCCGGGTGCACGAGTGTTATGAAGCCGGGCTATCGTTCCCCGAGCTCGGCTGAACACTTGCGGCGGTTAGCCCTGGTCCCGCGTCCCGGGTCTACAGCGATGAATGAATTCATTCAATGCACGCCCCCCCCCCGGGTGCACGACTGTTATGAAGCCGGGCTATCGTTCCCCGAGCTCGGCTGAACACTTGCGGCGTCCCCCGGGGGACCTGCACGGCGGTTAGCCCTGGTCCCGCGTCCCGGGTCTACAGCGATGAATGAATTCATTCAATGCACTTTCCCCCCCGGGTGCACGAGTGTTATGAAGCCGGGCTATCGTTCCCCGAGCTCGGCTGAACACTTGCGGCGTCCCCCGGGGGACCTGCACGGCGGTTAGCCCTGGTCCCGCGTCCCGGGTCTACAGCGATGAATGAATTCATTCAATGCACGCCCCCCCCCCCGGGTGCACGAGTGTTATGAAGCCGGGCTATCGTTCCCCGAGCTCGGCTGAACACTTGCGGCGGTTAGCCCTGGTCCCGCGTCCCGGGTCTACAGCGATGAATGAATTCATTCAATGCACGCCCCCCCCCCGGGTGCACGACTGTTATGAAGCCGGGCTATCGTTCCCCGAGCTCGGCTGAACACTTGCGGCGTCCCCCGGGGGACCTGCACGGCGGTTAGCCCTGGTCCCGCGTCCCGTGTGAACAGCGATGAATGAATTCATTCAATGCACTTTCCCCCCCGGGTGCACGAGTGTTATGGGTCCCGGCTATCGTTCCCCGAGCTCGGCTGAACACTTGCGGCGGTTAGCCCTGGTCCCGCGTCCCGTGTGAACAGCGATGAATGAATTCATTCAATGCACGCCCCCCCCCGGGTGCACGAGTGTTATGGGTCCCGGCTGGAGATCCGCGAGCTCGGGCTGAACACTTGCTCGTCCCCTGCAGTGTTTTTAGAAGAATTCCCGCAGAAATCGGATTTTTTTGAGCAATTCAAATAAGAGTAACAGCATTTGCATCCCCGGTGTCATAAATATTTTCCACCAGTAGATGGCAGCAGCCCCTAGAATTGGAGTCGGCAACCATTCAAATACTTGAAAAAGTACATTTTAATGAGTTTTTAAGCCAATTTTGGCAGGCTCTCAAAGAATCAGCGAATGTGGTAGGGGGCTGAAAATTGCTACAGAGTACCTGTAGGACATGCAGATAAGTGGTGGAAAAGCACAGGTTGCTGGGCCTTTCGGTTCCGACGCTGCCCCTGTCCTTAAATGCCACTTCTAAGTGCACTGCAGGCCCCTTGAAAAAGTACATTTGGAAGGATTTTGAAGCGATGCAAGCAGGTAGAAACACCATTCCAAGGGCTGTAGTATCAGACTAACAGCCTGTAACTGAGCCCAGGGTTTTTAGAGCGATTCCTACAAAATTCAGCTTTTTTCCCATTCAACTAAGGCGACCGCTGCTTTAAGCCTATGGGTCATTTGTAACAATTTTGGCAGGCTCTCAAAGAATCAGCGAATGTGGTAGGTGGCTGAAAATTGCTACAGAGTACCTGTAGGACATGCAGATAAGTGGTGGAAAAGCACAGGTTGCTGGGCCTTTCGGTTCCGACGCTGCCCCTGTCCTTAAATGCCACTTCTAAGTGCACTGCAGGCCCCTTGAAAAAGTACATTTGGAAGGATTTTGAAGCGATGCAAGCAGGTAGAAACACCATTCCAAGGGCTGTAGTATCAGACTAACAGCCTGTAACTGAGCCCAGGGTTTTTAGAGCGATTCCTACAAAATTCAGCTTTTTTCCGTTTCTGTTTTTTACGTTTTCTGGTGAAAACGCCTATACGTTTCAATGGGAATCACATTAAAATTAATATTTCAATAACCCCTGGAGCTACCACCTCATACGAGGTATCGTTGGATAGGTATGATTGCAAGCTACAAAACAACACCGCACTCGAGTTTTTATTCGACTGCTACACTAAATAACGACCTTAAATAGGTTTCGTTTACATTTGGCGAAAAAACGTCCCGTTCAGGTTTTTTTTTTTTTTTTTTTTTAATATTTAAATAACCACAGGTGGTATCAATTGAATCAAGGTATGCCTGTAAAGGTATTACTGCGAGCTACAAAACAAGACCTTTAGCACGGAAACGAGTGTGACCCTAACCCTAACCCTGAGTCACACTAGTTTTGATGGGCCACAGATGGAGCTGCGTGCCTGCAACGGAGAGTGGGAGAGCTGGAGAGTGGGAGAGCTGGAGAGTGGGAGAGCTTGGGAGTGGAACGGCACTTGCATCCCAGTCGGATGCTGGGCTTTGGGACGCTCCATCCTTTTCACCGGCCATGGATGCGGCCAGGGCAGGGGGATGGATGCCTGGGACACAAGCCCAGTGCGGGGAGCTGCACGGCGGTTCGCCGGTGCCCCGCGTCCCAGGTGAACAGCGATTAATGAATTAATTAAATGCACGTCCCCCCCGGGTGCACGAGTGTTCTGAGGCCGGGTTGCAGTTCCGCGAGCTCGGGCGTGGGACGGCACTTGCATCCCAGTCGGATGCTGGGCTTTGGGACGCTCCATCCTTTTCACCGGCCATGGATGCGGCCAGGGCAGGGGGATGGATGCCTGGGACACAAGCCCAGTGCGGGGAGCTGCACGGCGGTTCGCCGGTGCCCCGCGTCCCAGGTGAACAGCGATTAATGAATTAATTAAATGCACGTCCCCCCCGGGTGCACGAGTGTTCTGAGGCCGGGTTGCAGTTCCGCGAGCTCGGGCGTGGGACGGCACTTGCATCCCAGTCGGATGCTGGGCTTTGGGACGCTCCATCCTTTTCACCGGCCATGGATGCGGCCAGGGCAGGGGGATGGATGCCTGGGACACAAGCCCAGTGCGGGGAGCTGCACGGCGGTTCGCCGGTGCCCCGCGTCCCAGGTGAACAGCGATTAATGAATTAATTAAATGCACGTCCCCCCCGGGTGCACGAGTGTTCTGAGGCCGGGTTGCAGTTCCGCGAGCTCGGGCGTGGGACGGCACTTGCATCCCAGTCGGATGCTGGGCTTTGGGACGCTCCATCCTTTTCACCGGCCATGGATGCGGCCAGGGCAGGGGGATGGATGCCTGGGACACAAGCCCAGTGCGGGGAGCTGCACGGCGGTTCGCCGGTGCCCCGCGTCCCAGGTGAACAGCGATTAATGAATTAATTAAATGCACGTCCCCCCCGGGTGCACGAGTGTTCTGAGGCCGGGTTGCAGTTCCGCGAGCTCGGGCGTGGGACGGCACTTGCATCCCAGTCGGATGCTGGGCTTTGGGACGCTCCATCCTTTTCACCGGCCATGGATGCGGCCAGGGCAGGGGGATGGATGCCTGGGACACAAGCCCAGTGCGGGGACCTGCACGGCGGTTAGCCCTGGTCCCGCGTCCCGTGTGAACAGCGATGAATGAATTCATTCAATGCACTTTCCCCCCCGGGTGCACGAGTGTTATGAAGCCGGGCTATCGTTCCCCGAGCTCGGCTGAACACTTGCGGCGTCCCCCGGGGGACCTGCACGGCGGTTAGCCCTGGTCCCGCGTCCCGGGTCTACAGCGATGAATGAATTCATTCAATGCACGCCCCCCCCCCCGGGTGCACGAGTGTTATGAAGCCGGGCTATCGTTCCCCGAGCTCGGCTGAACACTTGCGGCGTCCCCCGGGGGACCTGCACGGCGGTTAGCCCTGGTCCCGCGTCCCGTGTGAACAGCGATGAATGAATTCATTCAATGCACGCCCCCCCCCCCGGGTGCACGAGTGTTATGGGTCCCGGCTGGAGATCCGCGAGCTCGGCTGAACACCTGCGCAAGCGCCGCTGCGGAGACCCGTTAGAAGCAGCCCCGAAGGCCAGCGAAAATAGCCGAGAGTTAAGCCCCTCCCCGCCGTGGCTTCGTCAGCCACTCGCCGCTTCAAGAGGGACGGGCCTCTGGTCATGTCATGTCATAAATCACATGACCAGAGGCCCGCCCATCCTGACGTTGCGGAAGTTTGCCGAAGACACAGCGGGGAGAGGCTTAACTCTCGGCTATTTTCGGACCCGGCGAGAAGGCAGCAGGACGCTCTATTCACGGCTCACTCCCCGCGGTCCCCTCTGACCGATCGGAGCCGGTTTAGCGCTCCAGGCAGTCGGATACTTTAGCGCCTCAGCAGCGGGGGCGACGACCTCTAACATTCCCCGGGGAGCTGCCCGAGTGTAAGGCCGGGACCCCCGTCTGCTGGGGGAAAAAAATACCTGCACGTCCCCCCCCGTGTGCACGGGTGTTATGAGCTCGGGCTGAACACTTGCTCGTCCCCCCCGCCCCCGGGGAGCTGCACGGCGGAACAGCGATGAATGAATTCATTAAATGCACTTTCCCCCCGGGTGCACGAGTGTTATGGGTCCCGGCTGGAGATCCGCGAGCTCGGCTAAACACTTGCGGCGTCCCCCGGGGGACCTGCACGGCGGTTAGCCCTGGTCCCGCGTCCCGGGTCTACAGCGATGAATGAATTCATTCAATGCACGCCCCCCCCCCCCGGGTGCACGAGTGTTATGAAGCCGGGCTATCGTTCCCCGAGCTCGGCTGAACACTTGCGGCGGTTAGCCCTGGTCCCGCGTCCCGGGTCTACAGCGATGAATGAATTCATTCAATGCACGCCCCCCCCCCGGGTGCACGACTGTTATGAAGCCGGGCTATCGTTCCCCGAGCTCGGCTGAACACTTGCGGCGTCCCCCGGGGGACCTGCACGGCGGTTAGCCCTGGTCCCGCGTCCCGGGTCTACAGCGATGAATGAATTCATTCAATGCACTTTCCCCCCCGGGTGCACGAGTGTTATGAAGCCGGGCTATCGTTCCCCGAGCTCGGCTGAACACTTGCGGCGTCCCCCGGGGGACCTGCACGGCGGTTAGCCCTGGTCCCGCGTCCCGGGTCTACAGCGATGAATGAATTCATTCAATGCACGCCCCCCCCCCCGGGTGCACGAGTGTTATGAAGCCGGGCTATCGTTCCCCGAGCTCGGCTGAACACTTGCGGCGGTTAGCCCTGGTCCCGCGTCCCGGGTCTACAGCGATGAATGAATTCATTCAATGCACGCCCCCCCCCCGGGTGCACGACTGTTATGAAGCCGGGCTATCGTTCCCCGAGCTCGGCTGAACACTTGCGGCGTCCCCCGGGGGACCTGCACGGCGGTTAGCCCTGGTCCCGCGTCCCGGGTCTACAGCGATGAATGAATTCATTCAATGCACTTTCCCCCCCGGGTGCACGAGTGTTATGAAGCCGGGCTATCGTTCCCCGAGCTCGGCTGAACACTTGCGGCGTCCCCCGGGGGACCTGCACGGCGGTTAGCCCTGGTCCCGCGTCCCGGGTCTACAGCGATGAATGAATTCATTCAATGCACGCCCCCCCCCCCGGGTGCACGAGTGTTATGAAGCCGGGCTATCGTTCCCCGAGCTCGGCTGAACACTTGCGGCGTCCCCCGGGGGACCTGCACGGCGGTTAGCCCTGGTCCCGCGTCCCGTGTGAACAGCGATGAATGAATTCATTCAATGCACGCCCCCCCCCCGGGTGCACGAGTGTTATGGGTCCCGGCTGGAGATCCGCGAGCTCGGCTGAACACCTGCGCAAGCGCCGCTGCGGAGACCCGTTAGAAGCAGCCCCGAAGGCCAGCGAAAATAGCCGAGAGTTAAGCCCCTCCCCGCCGTGGCTTCGTCAGCCACTCGCCGCTTCAAGAGGGACGGGCCTCTGGTCATGTCATGTCATAAATCACATGACCAGAGGCCCGCCCATCCTGACGTTGCGGAAGTTTGCCGAAGACACAGCGGGGAGAGGCTTAACTCTCGGCTATTTTCGGACCCGGCGAGAAGGCAGCAGGACGCTCTATTCACGGCTCACTCCCCGCGGTCCCCTCTGACCGATCGGAGCCGGTTTAGCGCTCCAGGCAGTCGGATACTTTAGCGCCTCAGCAGCGGGGGCGACGACCTCTAACATTCCCCGGGGAGCTGCCCGAGTGTAAGGCCGGGACCCCCGTCTGCTGGGGGAAAAAAATACCTGCACGTCCCCCCCCGTGTGCACGGGTGTTATGAGCTCGGGCTGAACACTTGCTCGTCCCCCCCGCCCCCGGGGAGCTGCACGGCGGAACAGCGATGAATGAATTCATTAAATGCACTTTCCCCCCGGGTGCACGAGTGTTATGGGTCCCGGCTGGAGATCCGCGAGCTCGGCTGAACACTTGCGGCGTCCCCCGGGGGACCTGCACGGCGGTTAGCCCTGGTCCCGCGTCCCGGGTCTACAGCGATGAATGAATTCATTCAATGCACGCCCCCCCCCCCCCGGGTGCACGAGTGTTATGAAGCCGGGCTATCGTTCCCCGAGCTCGGCTGAACACTTGCGGCGGTTAGCCCTGGTCCCGCGTCCCGGGTCTACAGCGATGAATGAATTCATTCAATGCACGCCCCCCCCCCGGGTGCACGACTGTTATGAAGCCGGGCTATCGTTCCCCGAGCTCGGCTGAACACTTGCGGCGTCCCCCGGGGGACCTGCACGGCGGTTAGCCCTGGTCCCGCGTCCCGGGTCTACAGCGATGAATGAATTCATTCAATGCACTTTCCCCCCCGGGTGCACGAGTGTTATGAAGCCGGGCTATCGTTCCCCGAGCTCGGCTGAACACTTGCGGCGTCCCCCGGGGGACCTGCACGGCGGTTAGCCCTGGTCCCGCGTCCCGGGTCTACAGCGATGAATGAATTCATTCAATGCACGCCCCCCCCCCCGGGTGCACGAGTGTTATGAAGCCGGGCTATCGTTCCCCGAGCTCGGCTGAACACTTGCGGCGGTTAGCCCTGGTCCCGCGTCCCGGGTCTACAGCGATGAATGAATTCATTCAATGCACGCCCCCCCCCCGGGTGCACGACTGTTATGAAGCCGGGCTATCGTTCCCCGAGCTCGGCTGAACACTTGCGGCGTCCCCCGGGGGACCTGCACGGCGGTTAGCCCTGGTCCCGCGTCCCGGGTCTACAGCGATGAATGAATTCATTCAATGCACTTTCCCCCCCGGGTGCACGAGTGTTATGAAGCCGGGCTATCGTTCCCCGAGCTCGGCTGAACACTTGCGGCGTCCCCCGGGGGACCTGCACGGCGGTTAGCCCTGGTCCCGCGTCCCGGGTCTACAGCGATGAATGAATTCATTCAATGCACGCCCCCCCCCCCGGGTGCACGAGTGTTATGAAGCCGGGCTATCGTTCCCCGAGCTCGGCTGAACACTTGCGGCGTCCCCCGGGGGACCTGCACGGCGGTTAGCCCTGGTCCCGCGTCCCGTGTGAACAGCGATGAATGAATTCATTCAATGCACGCCCCCCCCCCGGGTGCACGAGTGTTATGGGTCCCGGCTGGAGATCCGCGAGCTCGGCTGAACACCTGCGCAAGCGCCGCTGCGGAGACCCGTTAGAAGCAGCCCCGAAGGCCAGCGAAAATAGCCGAGAGTTAAGCCCCTCCCCGCCGTGGCTTCGTCAGCCACTCGCCGCTTCAAGAGGGACGGGCCTCTGGTCATGTCATGTCATAAATCACATGACCAGAGGCCCGCCCATCCTGACGTTGCGGAAGTTTGCCGAAGACACAGCGGGGAGAGGCTTAACTCTCGGCTATTTTCGGACCCGGCGAGAAGGCAGCAGGACGCTCTATTCACGGCTCACTCCCCGCGGTCCCCTCTGACCGATCGGAGCCGGTTTAGCGCTCCAGGCAGTCGGATACTTTAGCGCCTCAGCAGCGGGGGCGACGACCTCTAACATTCCCCGGGGAGCTGCCCGAGTGTAAGGCCGGGACCCCCGTCTGCTGGGGGAAAAAAATACCTGCACGTCCCCCCCCGTGTGCACGGGTGTTATGAGCTCGGGCTGAACACTTGCTCGTCCCCCCCGCCCCCGGGGAGCTGCACGGCGGAACAGCGATGAATGAATTCATTAAATGCACTTTCCCCCCGGGTGCACGAGTGTTATGGGTCCCGGCTGGAGATCCGCGAGCTCGGCTGAACACTTGCGGCGTCCCCCGGGGGACCTGCACGGCGGTTAGCCCTGGTCCCGCGTCCCGGGTCTACAGCGATGAATGAATTCATTCAATGCACGCCCCCCCCCCCCGGGTGCACGAGTGTTATGAAGCCGGGCTATCGTTCCCCGAGCTCGGCTGAACACTTGCGGCGGTTAGCCCTGGTCCCGCGTCCCGGGTCTACAGCGATGAATGAATTCATTCAATGCACGCCCCCCCCCCGGGTGCACGACTGTTATGAAGCCGGGCTATCGTTCCCCGAGCTCGGCTGAACACTTGCGGCGTCCCCCGGGGGACCTGCACGGCGGTTAGCCCTGGTCCCGCGTCCCGGGTCTACAGCGATGAATGAATTCATTCAATGCACTTTCCCCCCCGGGTGCACGAGTGTTATGAAGCCGGGCTATCGTTCCCCGAGCTCGGCTGAACACTTGCGGCGTCCCCCGGGGGACCTGCACGGCGGTTAGCCCTGGTCCCGCGTCCCGGGTCTACAGCGATGAATGAATTCATTCAATGCACGCCCCCCCCCCGGGTGCACGAGTGTTATGAAGCCGGGCTATCGTTCCCCGAGCTCGGCTGAACACTTGCGGCGGTTAGCCCTGGTCCCGCGTCCCGGGTCTACAGCGATGAATGAATTCATTCAATGCACGCCCCCCCCCCGGGTGCACGACTGTTATGAAGCCGGGCTATCGTTCCCCGAGCTCGGCTGAACACTTGCGGCGTCCCCCGGGGGACCTGCACGGCGGTTAGCCCTGGTCCCGCGTCCCGGGTCTACAGCGATGAATGAATTCATTCAATGCACTTTCCCCCCCGGGTGCACGAGTGTTATGAAGCCGGGCTATCGTTCCCCGAGCTCGGCTGAACACTTGCGGCGTCCCCCGGGGGACCTGCACGGCGGTTAGCCCTGGTCCCGCGTCCCGGGTCTACAGCGATGAATGAATTCATTCAATGCACGCCCCCCCCCCCCGGGTGCACGAGTGTTATGAAGCCGGGCTATCGTTCCCCGAGCTCGGCTGAACACTTGCGGCGTCCCCCGGGGGACCTGCACGGCGGTTAGCCCTGGTCCCGCGTCCCGTGTGAACAGCGATGAATGAATTCATTCAATGCACGCCCCCCCCCCGGGTGCACGAGTGTTATGGGTCCCGGCTGGAGATCCGCGAGCTCGGCTGAACACCTGCGCAAGCGCCGCTGCGGAGACCCGTTAGAAGCAGCCCCGAAGGCCAGCGAAAATAGCCGAGAGTTAAGCCCCTCCCCGCCGTGGCTTCGTCAGCCACTCGCCGCTTCAAGAGGGACGGGCCTCTGGTCATGTCATGTCATAAATCACATGACCAGAGGCCCGCCCATCCTGACGTTGCGGAAGTTTGCCGAAGACACAGCGGGGAGAGGCTTAACTCTCGGCTATTTTCGGACCCGGCGAGAAGGCAGCAGGACGCTCTATTCACGGCTCACTCCCCGCGGTCCCCTCTGACCGATCGGAGCCGGTTTAGCGCTCCAGGCAGTCGGATACTTTAGCGCCTCAGCAGCGGGGGCGACGACCTCTAACATTCCCCGGGGAGCTGCCCGAGTGTAAGGCCGGGACCCCCGTCTGCTGGGGGAAAAAAATACCTGCACGTCCCCCCCCGTGTGCACGGGTGTTATGAGCTCGGGCTGAACACTTGCTCGTCCCCCCCGCCCCCGGGGAGCTGCACGGCGGAACAGCGATGAATGAATTCATTAAATGCACTTTCCCCCCGGGTGCACGAGTGTTATGGGTCCCGGCTGGAGATCCGCGAGCTCGGCTGAACACTTGCGGCGTCCCCCGGGGGACCTGCACGGCGGTTAGCCCTGGTCCCAGCGTCCCGGGTCTACAGCGATGAATGAATTCATTCAATGCACGCCCCCCCCCCCCCGGGTGCACGAGTGTTATGAAGCCGGGCTATCGTTCCCCGAGCTCGGCTGAACACTTGCGGCGGTTAGCCCTGGTCCCGCGTCCCGGGTCTACAGCGATGAATGAATTCATTCAATGCACGCCCCCCCCCCCGGGTGCACGACTGTTATGAAGCCGGGCTATCGTTCCCCGAGCTCGGCTGAACACTTGCGGCGTCCCCCGGGGGACCTGCACGGCGGTTAGCCCTGGTCCCGCGTCCCGGGTCTACAGCGATGAATGAATTCATTCAATGCACTTTCCCCCCCGGGTGCACGAGTGTTATGAAGCCGGGCTATCGTTCCCCGAGCTCGGCTGAACACTTGCGGCGTCCCCCGGGGGACCTGCACGGCGGTTAGCCCTGGTCCCGCGTCCCGGGTCTACAGCGATGAATGAATTCATTCAATGCACGCCCCCCCCCCCCGGGTGCACGAGTGTTATGAAGCCGGGCTATCGTTCCCCGAGCTCGGCTGAACACTTGCGGCGGTTAGCCCTGGTCCCGCGTCCCGGGTCTACAGCGATGAATGAATTCATTCAATGCACGCCCCCCCCCCGGGTGCACGACTGTTATGAAGCCGGGCTATCGTTCCCCGAGCTCGGCTGAACACTTGCGGCGTCCCCCGGGGGACCTGCACGGCGGTTAGCCCTGGTCCCGCGTCCCGGGTCTACAGCGATGAATGAATTCATTCAATGCACTTTCCCCCCCGGGTGCACGAGTGTTATGAAGCCGGGCTATCGTTCCCCGAGCTCGGCTGAACACTTGCGGCGTCCCCCGGGGGACCTGCACGGCGGTTAGCCCTGGTCCCGCGTCCCGGGTCTACAGCGATGAATGAATTCATTCAATGCACGCCCCCCCCCCCGGGTGCACGAGTGTTATGAAGCCGGGCTATCGTTCCCCGAGCTCGGCTGAACACTTGCGGCGTCCCCCGGGGGACCTGCACGGCGGTTAGCCCTGGTCCCGCGTCCCGTGTGAACAGCGATGAATGAATTCATTCAATGCACGCCCCCCCCCCGGGTGCACGAGTGTTATGGGTCCCGGCTGGAGATCCGCGAGCTCGGCTGAACACCTGCGCAAGCGCCGCTGCGGAGACCCGTTAGAAGCAGCCCCGAAGGCCAGCGAAAATAGCCGAGAGTTAAGCCCCTCCCCGCCGTGGCTTCGTCAGCCACTCGCCGCTTCAAGAGGGACGGGCCTCTGGTCATGTCATGTCATAAATCACATGACCAGAGGCCCGCCCATCCTGACGTTGCGGAAGTTTGCCGAAGACACAGCGGGGAGAGGCTTAACTCTCGGCTATTTTCGGACCCGGCGAGAAGGCAGCAGGACGCTCTATTCACGGCTACTCCCCGCGGTCCCCTCTGACCGATCGGAGCCGGTTTAGCGCTCCAGGCAGTCGGATACTTTAGCGCCTCAGCAGCGGGGGCGACGACCTCTAACATTCCCCGGGGAGCTGCCCGAGTGTAAGGCCGGGACCCCCGTCTGCTGGGGGAAAAAAATACCTGCACGTCCCCCCCCGTGTGCACGGGTGTTATGAGCTCGGGCTGAACACTTGCTCGTCCCCCCCCCGCCCCCGGGGAGCTGCACGGCGGAACAGCGATGAATGAATTCATTAAATGCACTTTCCCCCCGGGTGCACGAGTGTTATGGGTCCCGGCTGGAGATCCGCGAGCTCGGCTGAACACTTGCGGCGTCCCCCGGGGGACCTGCACGGCGGTTAGCCCTGGTCCCGCGTCCCGGGTCTACAGCGATGAATGAATTCATTCAATGCACGCCCCCCCCCCCCCGGGTGCACGAGTGTTATGAAGCCGGGCTATCGTTCCCCGAGCTCGGCTGAACACTTGCGGCGGTTAGCCCTGGTCCCGCGTCCCGGGTCTACAGCGATGAATGAATTCATTCAATGCACGCCCCCCCCCCGGGTGCACGACTGTTATGAAGCCGGGCTATCGTTCCCCGAGCTCGGCTGAACACTTGCGGCGTCCCCCGGGGGACCTGCACGGCGGTTAGCCCTGGTCCCGCGTCCCGGGTCTACAGCGATGAATGAATTCATTCAATGCACTTTCCCCCCCGGGTGCACGAGTGTTATGAAGCCGGGCTATCGTTCCCCGAGCTCGGCTGAACACTTGCGGCGTCCCCCGGGGGACCTGCACGGCGGTTAGCCCTGGTCCCGCGTCCCGGGTCTACAGCGATGAATGAATTCATTCAATGCACGCCCCCCCCCCCGGGTGCACGAGTGTTATGAAGCCGGGCTATCGTTCCCCGAGCTCGGCTGAACACTTGCGGCGGTTAGCCCTGGTCCCGCGTCCCGGGTCTACAGCGATGAATGAATTCATTCAATGCACGCCCCCCCCCCCGGGTGCACGACTGTTATGAAGCCGGGCTATCGTTCCCCGAGCTCGGCTGAACACTTGCGGCGTCCCCCCGGGGGACCTGCACGGCGGTTAGCCCTGGTCCCCGCGTCCCGGGTCTACAGCGATGAATGAATTCATTCAATGCACTTTCCCCCCCGGGTGCACGAGTGTTATGAAGCCGGGCTATCGTTCCCCGAGCTCGGCTGAACACTTGCGGCGTCCCCCGGGGGACCTGCACGGCGGTTAGCCCTGGTCCCGCGTCCCGGGTCTACAGCGATGAATGAATTCATTCAATGCACGCCCCCCCCCCCGGGTGCACGAGTGTTATGAAGCCGGGCTATCGTTCCCCGAGCTCGGCTGAACACTTGCGGCGGTTAGCCCTGGTCCCGCGTCCCGGGTCTACAGCGATGAATGAATTCATTCAATGCACGCCCCCCCCCCGGGTGCACGACTGTTATGAAGCCGGGCTATCGTTCCCCGAGCTCGGCTGAACACTTGCGGCGTCCCCCGGGGGACCTGCACGGCGGTTAGCCCTGGTCCCGCGTCCCGTGTGAACAGCGATGAATGAATTCATTCAATGCACTTTCCCCCCCGGGTGCACGAGTGTTATGGGTCCCGGCTATCGTTCCCCGAGCTCGGCTGAACACTTGCGGCGGTTAGCCCTGGTCCCGCGTCCCGTGTGAACAGCGATGAATGAATTCATTCAATGCACGCCCCCCCCCGGGTGCACGAGTGTTATGGGTCCCGGCTGGAGATCCGCGAGCTCGGGCTGAACACTTGCTCGTCCCCTGCAGTGTTTTTAGAAGAATTCCCGCAGAAATCGGATTTTTTTGAGCAATTCAAATAAGAGTAACAGCATTTGCATCCCCGGTGTCATAAATATTTTCCACCAGTAGATGGCAGCAGCCCCTAGAATTGGAGTCGGCAACCATTCAAATACTTGAAAAAGTACATTTTAATGAGTTTTTAAGCCAATTTTGGCAGGCTCTCAAAGAATCAGCGAATGTGGTAGGGGGCTGAAAATTGCTACAGAGTACCTGTAGGACATGCAGATAAGTGGTGGAAAAGCACAGGTTGCTGGGCCTTTCGGTTCCGACGCTGCCCCTGTCCTTAAATGCCACTTCTAAGTGCACTGCAGGCCCCTTGAAAAAGTACATTTGGAAGGATTTTGAAGCGATGCAAGCAGGTAGAAACACCATTCCAAGGGCTGTAGTATCAGACTAACAGCCTGTAACTGAGCCCAGGGTTTTTAGAGCGATTCCTACAAAATTCAGCTTTTTTCCCATTCAACTAAGGCGACCGCTGCTTTAAGCCTATGGGTCATTTGTAACAATTTTGGCAGGCTCTCAAAGAATCAGCGAATGTGGTAGGTGGCTGAAAATTGCTACAGAGTACCTGTAGGACATGCAGATAAGTGGTGGAAAAGCACAGGTTGCTGGGCCTTTCGGTTCCGACGCTGCCCCTGTCCTTAAATGCCACTTCTAAGTGCACTGCAGGCCCCTTGAAAAAGTACATTTGGAAGGATTTTGAAGCGATGCAAGCAGGTAGAAACACCATTCCAAGGGCTGTAGTATCAGACTAACAGCCTGTAACTGAGCCCAGGGTTTTTAGAGCGATTCCTACAAAATTCAGCTTTTTTCCGTTTCTGTTTTTTACGTTTTCTGGTGAAAACGCCTATACGTTTCAATGGGAATCACATTAAAATTAATATTTCAATAACCCCTGGAGCTACCACCTCATACGAGGTATCGTTGGATAGGTATGATTGCAAGCTACAAAACAACACCGCACTCGAGTTTTTATTCGACTGCTACACTAAATAACGACCTTAAATAGGTTTCGTTTACATTTGGCGAAAAAACGTCCCGTTCAGGTTTTTTTTTTTTTTTTTTTTTTTAATATTTAAATAACCACAGGTGGTATCAATTGAATCAAGGTATGCCTGTAAAGGTATTACTGCGAGCTACAAAACAAGACCTTTAGCACGGAAACGAGTGTGACCCTAACCCTAACCCTAACCCTAACCCTAACCCTAACCCTAACCCTAACCCTAACCCTAACCCTAACCCTAAACCCTAAACCCTAACCCTAACCCTAACCCTAACCCTAACCCTAACCCTAACCCTAACCCTAACCCTAACCCTAACCCTAACCCTAACCCAGCCCAGAGGGGGTGGAGCCACCCAGACTGGAAACGCATAATACTGCAACCAGCTCATTCAGTTTTCAGAACACCTGATGAAGCCTAATGAAGAGGCGAAACGTTGTGTACACCTAGAAGAATTAGAAATTGAGGAAACCAACAGAGACCAAGGCAAGAGATCCAACAGGACAGGATTCTCTACCATCTCCTGGCTACCCCAACCATAGATTAAATAGGAATTTAGGACTAAACTCATTTTTCTTTTTCAGCAAATAACCTTTTTTTCCTTTACAGCAGCTAACCAGAAAAAACATTTCTCTCTTTTTAGGATATCTTGCAAAAAAAACTAACCCCTTCCTTTCCCAGCTCTTAAATACTGCCGTACCAACTCAGCACTCCGGAAGGGTAAGTATTGATTGTATTTGTAGTGGAAACCTAACGGTGCCAACATAAGCTACAAACCAATCACTTGCCCACCTCCCATCCCACCTACACAGCACTTCGGAAAGGTAAGTATATATTGTTTTTGTAGTGGAAACCTAACGGTGCCAACAGAAGCTACAAATCAATAATTCTCTCATTTTTCACACCCACATACACTCCAGGAACACTACAACACATCACCCTAACCACTCTTTCCTTTCAGCATGATGGAATCCTCCATACACCCAGTAAAGACCTTCTACAGAATGATCCAAACAATCCACCATTTGGACAACGTTAATGAAGCTATCATTAACAACAAAGTACCACCAGGAATGCTGAAACAAACCCACCACTTACAATTCTACATCAAACCAGCCCTGCCAACTCCAGCCACGGCAGAACTCTTAGCAGCCAATGCTAAAAATTGGATGCACACAAATCTTCAAATCCTGCAAATACATTACGAAGATACACTCTCCAGAATACAAACAGACCTGCACAAAATACCAACCAGGAACTGGCAGGAACCATTTCAGAAGGCAAAAACTTGGGCCTACAGGAATTTTAGGAAGAAGATCAAGCAGACAACCTTCCAGACAGCCTTTCTAATAGCACAAGAAAATCTGGAGCCACTGCAAGCAACCCAGCAACCCCAGCCGAGCCTTAGCAACAACTCCTTCGCAGTGCTGGCAGACAATGAACCTCTGCCCCAGAGACCTCTACCCAAGAGGCCCAACAAACCACACACCAGCAATGTGGCCACCTACATTTCAGAGGACATAACCAGGATCTCAACCAACCAATCGCAACCAAACAACAACACCATACAGAGGAGCACCTTAGACCAACCAACAGAAACAGATGAAGACTGGCTGAACGTCAAAGCCCTTACATATGCTGCCCAGCTCAACACACCTACTGGACCCTCTGAACCAACCTCCGACTCCAACCAGACTCCTCCTCCCAACCCTAACCCTAACCCTAACCCTGACTCTAACCCTAACCCTAACCCTAACCCTAACCCTAACCCTAACCCTAACCCTAATCCTAAACCTAACCCTAACCCTAACCCTAACCCCAACCCCAAATCTAACCGCAACCCTAACCGCACGTCCATCCCCAACCCCTACCCCCGCTGCACCCCCACCTCTAACCCTAACCCACACCACACCCCGACCCAGAGACTACCAGAGAACCGACGACTCAGCAACAGTCCAGCAACACTGCCCAGGAGAACCTACCAGGTTCACAGACACATCAACACGGACAAAAAGAACATAGACTGGAGCCTGCAAACTAACAAGAACATTCTCATCATTGGGGACTCCAATCTCCACAGAATCCCGGACCACACCCAGAGCCAAATACAGATTGAAAGCTACCCCGGAGCAAAATTCCTACATGCAGCCAACCTTCTGGACAAAGCCAAAACAGATAGAGGAGTGACCAAAGTGATCCTATCATTCGGAATCAACAACAAGGACCAGAAAGTCAAAGAGACAGCTATCAAAAACCTACAAAGGATGTACAGGTCAGCAAAGACAACCTTCCCAACTGCAGAAATCAAAGTGCCACTGGTGAACTTCTCACGAGCACTAGACATGCAGGCCCAACGAAACTTGGAAGAACTAAACGGATTCATCTCAGCCAACCTACCACACATACCGCTATTACCAACTGAGAAATTTCAAGCTGGCGGAGACAACATCCACTGGACAACCAACACAGCCAAAGATATGCTCCAGCACTGGTGCCAGCATTTAAACTAGGAGACCCCACAAGCCCAAATATCTCCAGGGAGGGGGCATCCAACATAGTCAATCTATGTAAATACTTCACACCAACAGAGAGTCAAAACAGCCTTTTGAGCAAAGGCCTCTCCTTCATACCCACACCGCAAACTGAAGCAAAACAGAAGCAGACACTGCGAGCAGAAACACAAGACTACCATAGGAGGCTAAAAATCGCAACCTTCTTTGAAGAGGAAGGAGACTCAAATCACATACCCTTCCTACCCAAATCCAACTGGGAACCAAATAACAACCAAGTTCCACAGGAAATCACAGAGATTATTCTTGAAGATCTAAAAACAATACACAGCCTGAACCCAGGTAACTACAGAACAGAAGACAACCTAACAGCACCAGAAAGGATTGCACTTAAGGAATTACAAAAACATACCGACATCATTTTCA